>NC_048302.1:25762743-25784721 GCF_013100865.1 Trachemys scripta elegans | reverse complement strand
CTGCCCCCACTATTAAGTTTGTGCTCGCATGCACTCTTATCAGGTTTATGCCCCCACCGCCTGATCCCATTACCTTTGTGTGCACCAGATCCAATTCATTCTTGGGCATACACCACAAACAAAATTATATGTGAATAATGAGAGCAGGAAGAGGCCATTTTGTATCAGGATTATCAAAGGATTATTTGTCACCTCTAAAATGCAGCTCCCCATTTGGTGGAATACATCAATCAGTTACTACTGGAATGGGGATGGGAGAGGTGCAGCAGGGGTGGAGTCGAGCCAGGGCTGGGGGTAGAGGGGGCTTGAGCACCCACCAGCGCCACTAGAGTCTGCGCCTATGGGGGCTACCCCTTTTGCCCTCCCCCTACTGGCCTAAAATCAAGCTTGTGTGCTCATGGACTGCATGTTCCACCAACAACCAGTTTTATGAGCACAGTGCATCAAAATTTCAGTTGTAATGTGAATAATGACTAAAACCCAATAATTTAAAACTATTTGAAAAACAAAACAAAACTAGCCCTTAGACCAGACCTAGTGAGGATCTACCTCTCTACCAAATCTGGGTACGTAGATAGTATTCTGAAGAGTTGCTACTCAACCCTAGCATGCCTAGGACAAATTTAAGCCAGACACTAAAACTGGAGATTTCTTATTTAAAAGTTTTTAAAAGAAGTCAAACAGCCACTGCATTAAATGTTCCAATAGTATAAAAACAAATTGGGTGTGAGCTCTCACAATGATTGTCAATCTCCCTTTAGAGAAAAAACAGGAACATATTCCCCACTGGCAATCCCTTTTATAATGCAACCGAAAATACGGAGTTGCTAATAGGAGCCTCTGTACTTTCAAAGTCAACAGATGGCGCCACTGCAGAAGCCTTTGCTTGTCTTTCCTCTGAGGTTCTAAAACAGTTCTGATGTGGGCCTAATCTTACAAAAATTGTTCTATGGACCATTTCCTCACCTCTTCGAGATCAGGTAACACCTTCGTGGCAGGTACAGCAAATGCTTACAAAGAAAAGTAGTACTAGGAACATATTGACAGTAATTTCAGTACTAGGAACGTGAGATCTGCCTGCTCACTGAAGACCACCATCAGGTCCTCCATGTGCCACCACCGATACATAAACCTCAACTTGGGACCCGCTGGTTTAGAGGCATGTACAAGGAGTTAACTCTTATAACAAATGCCTATCCTTTCTTATGGTGCAGGTTTTTTTCAGTAGCTGTGCCTATCGGTAGTAGTAGTTCTTTCCTGCTCAAGTCTCTCTGCCTTCTTTCATTCCTTGGTGGAGTGGAAACCTACAGGTTATATTGACAAAACACAATTACATTAAAATGAGAGCAAAAAACAATAACAAAAAACAAAAACAAAAAAATAGACTGTATAAACAAGTCAAGGATTGTAAACAGATTGGTTCACAACCTCCAAGATGTATCCCCCTCTCTGGTGGTACATGGCAGTAACAGAGCATGTGGGAGCCAGACACATTCTTCTTCAAAGTCTAACTAAATCATTACCCCTATGGTGCAGAGGGGAACCTCCCGCCAATCATTCCATCACACTGTTTTTAAGCTGGGCTACGTATAACAAATCAATTCATTTCCTTAAGAAGCCAGTGGGCGATTTCTATCATCTAGGATTTTAGGCCTTCCTGTGGGAAAGCCAACCTTAGGGGGATAAAAAGGGAGGAATACGCTACCACTAGATCCCCACTTAAGCTCGCCTTTATCCTACCATTGGTAGGCAGGAGGAAATAGTGACAGGTTTGTCTCCAGCTTTCATCCTAGAAAGAGATGAGGCTCTGGTTTCTGTACAGAACACAAGGTGTTTCCACACAACGTAATTTTTGTGCCACTGATATTGCAAGCTACCCCCACTAGAGCTGTACTAGCACTGCCCCAGCCCAATGTGTGCATGCTCGCTAAAGGCCCCCCACGTGGATCATAACTGTACGAAGAACAACCCAAGAGAGAAGTATGTGCAAAAGCATCTTACTCCATGGCACCTCATCTCACTTCCATGTGGCACAAGTAAGAGTCCTGTGCAGATGGCTCTATCCCTGCACGAATCCTCTGCAGCAGGCTCTGAGCAATTTGTAACTAACTTTCCTCAAGCAAGAGACTAGCCGTTTGCATATATGCTGCAGGGGAGCTGGAACTAGGGGCACTGGGGTGCCCAGCATGAAGTGGTATTAGCAAGCGAATGCATGGTTTCCATCATACATGGGGTTTACAGTGTTGTTCAATGGCTTTCAGCATCCCCACTATAAAAATTGTTCCAGACCCCTGAATTGCTTTTACCATAGGTGCCAATCCCTTGGGGGCTCCAGGGCTGGAGCGCCCACTGAAAAAAAATTAGTGGGTGCTTAGCACCCACCGGCAGCCAGCTCCCTCCCACCTGCCACAATCAGCTGTTCCACAGCGTGCAGGAGGCGCTGGGAGGCAGAAAGAGGAGCAGGGATGAGGCACACTCGGAGGAGGGGACAGAAGGGGGTCAGACGAGGTGAGGAGGGGGTGGGGTGGGAAAAGGCAGGGCGGGGGTTGGGGAAGGGGTGAGGGCAGGACCTGGGGAGCAGCGGGGGCGGCAAGAGGCGAGGCGGGGGTGGGAGCTTAGGGGATGGGGGCGGGTGGGGCCGTGGGCAGAGTGGGGGGGGTTGAGTAGCCCTGGAACCCAGAGGAATCCGGCACCTGTGGCTGTTACTGTACAGATTTCCTGAAAAAGGTGATTTGGCTCCCCTCCCATTACCCTGTGTTTATTTTGTCACCTTAGCCTGTCCTAGTATTCACACTACTTATTTCCCTCTCTCCTCAACAGCTTCCCCTGAACTTCACCCTGGTGGGGAATACACATCTCCAACACCCCCAGAAAGTAACCGGAGAATGGGAAACATTGCAGCCATGGCTATGTGGGGGGTCTGGTAAGTCGGCCAGAGTGGTGGAGGTACAGAACGTCACAGCATGAAAATGTTATGTTTCTTCGGGCAGAATTAGACCCTCACTAGCTGAGCACCATCTTTCGGAAACCGGCCATTGGCGGGCGCCCCCCTCTGGCCTGGCGGGGATGATTCTTCTGGGAGGATTAGACCCCGAATACCTGAACGCACCTTTAGCAAAACCGGCCATCGGTGGGCGCCCCCCTCTGTTAAATGTTAAGAGCATCTACTGTTGCTTATCGACAACATATCACCACCTCTTATGACATTAGAAACAATTTGCTCTGAAAGTTTAAAAATATTACATTTCTTCTGGCAGAATTAGACCCTCAATAGCTTAGCACCATCTTTCGGAAACCGGCCATTGGCGGGCGCCCCCCTCTGGCCATGCTCATGTTTTAGCTGATTGCTATATTTGGGGTCGTGAAGGAATTTTTCTCCCGGGCAGATTGGCAGAGGCCCTAGAGATTTTTTGCCTTTTTCTGCAGCCTGTGGCACGGGTCACTTGCTGGAGGATTCTCTGCACCTTTAAACCACAATTTGTGGACTTCAATAACTCAGGCATAGGTTAGGGGTTTGTTACAGGAGTAGGTGGGTGAGCTTCTGTGGCCTGCATTGTGCAGGAGGTCAGACTAGAGGACCATAATGGTTCCTTCTGACTTTAAAGTTTATGAGTCTATGAAGGGTTGCCATGTCGGAAGTTCAGATGAATATAGGCCAAGATGAGCTTTTCTTTTAGCCAAAAAGTTCCCAGAGGTTGGAAAGCCCCTCAAGGGAAATTAGGATTAAAGGGATTTAGTTGATGGCCCTTACTGGTTATTTAGCACAGTTTTGTTCTAACAGGGAGATGAAGCTGTCCATAAAAGGAAAAGTACAGGCAAGCTTGACACAGACCAAGAGTGAGGAAAAGGAGGAGAAATGATGTGGGAAATATGCCATGAATTATTTTGTGGTGCCATAATTGTTAGTAGGAGTAAGGGAAATTTAGAAGATAATTATTTAGACCTAGTGGGAAGATCTGTTATTTTCTAAAAGGTATTTCTAGACTGGACAGCCCAACAGCGTTTGGCATTTTATAAAACCTCTAGCTTGGTGAAACAGTTTTTATGATGGTGTCAGGACAATAAACATAACAGTGTCTAGCAGAATGGAGAAAATATCCTCCCCAAAACAAAAATGGGTTCCTTGTATAAATATATAGAGATGAACATGAAGAAAAAAGACACTAAAAAATGTGAAAAGAAACCACCACAGGAAAAATATCTATCTTGCTTTCTGTGACACGTGGGATATGAATTTTCTCCTTGGTTAAGAATCCATGGTTAAGAAAACAGATAAAAAAATAAGTAGGTGTGCTTCTGCCAGGTCCAGTTATAAAATAGCCAAAATCTCATGAGCGGGTCTAAAAATGGGATATTATTTTTTTTCATGAAAAGAATCGGTGTTGACCCGGGCCTTGCTGACTTTCTTGGTTTCCTATAGATGCCAACAGACTTGGCAACAACAGTCTATTTGGATGATCTACATCTGCTTTTTATATCCTATGCTTTTCCCAGGTTAGTCATTACTGATCGGGAGTGGGCCAATATTTTTCTTGCCCATTCTGTCAAAGTAAAGTGTCTATACTTTATATGTTAACCTCTAGTGTTTTTTTCATTAGAGCAATTTTCCCCCTCAGCAGGTCATCCAAGTTTGGGAAATATAGAAAAACCATGACGCTACTTGTTTGTATTATAGTGTAATATACCACCATTTTCAATTCTGCGTGGCACGTTACTGAATGCAATGTAGTATGGGATCATACCTGGGTTAGCCTCACTTCATATCAGTTTTGCAATTTTGACATCAAACTGATTTACCTTGGTGCTTCAGAACAGCTAGCATGCACTCGGCTTGATCTTGGCTTTAGAATTTGGCAAGGAAAAGTGGTCAGACAAAAGGATAAAATAAGATGGCATGGATATGGAATTGACAATTTTGCCATTAGTCAAACATGCACCATTTTGTTCATGGCCATGCACATACATTGTACTTCTGTGCATAAGATGACAACTATGTATTAACAACTTGGAATGCAATAGCTGGTGCATAGCTTTGCCCCCTTGTTGGTGAACTACATTTCCTTGGGCAATGTAGTAGCATGGGGTACCTGGACTGCACATTTTAACATTATCTTGAGCACTAGATATATACCCTGCACTTGGGGAAAGGATCACTACACCTTATTCTGATCCTGTATCTGCCTAGTCCTGAGAACTCCCAAGTTATTGCTTTTTGTTGTTGAGCACTTGGTTTCCATTGCTATTAGTCATTAAACTACCCTAATTATCTAAGGATCCAGGATTGTTCATTCTAATCCAATGTGTTCAAATAAATTTGAAATTTTTTTGGTAGAATGTTGTAAATAAGGATTAAGAACAAATCAATACTCGAGCTTTTTTCCCCTTAAGCTTGAGGACATGCTAAACATTGTACATCTTAAGTTCATCTACTGCTGCTTATCTACCATATATCATCACTGCTTATGACATTAGAAACAACTTGCTATGGAAGTTATGAGGTCACAGAAAAGGGAAGATTATGGTATGCAAATGTCCTTAGCAAGAAAATGAGGCAAGAAACACAGAACACATGGGGCCAAATGGGGCCACCTCTCATCAAAGCTCAAATATCTGGCTTCGGGTGGACTGTTTTGCCCCTCAGCCTGCTGGGTTGCCAAGGAATAGCTGCAGTGGTGCTCTAGTGGTAGAGACAAATGGGGTTCCTATACACCTCATCCATTGGTTGTCACCTACTACAGCACAGAGCTGTCTAGTGGCTACACCCGCAGCCCTCCATTCTGTTGCAAAGAAAGGCACGACAAGAGTTCAAGGGCATAGAGACTTCCCAGCACACACCCTGCTCTCAGCACCGTACTGCTATTCTGCTTGTATTCTGGTCTGGTATATAAACAGAGGATAGGGCAGCATGTGTGACTTAATATAGTGGTTGACTAGTTTCTAAAATGTTTGGCAAAAAAATGTTTGGGAGGTTTTCTACTCTAGGAGGTGCCGGCTTTCATTCTTTTCCACAGCAAAACGGAGCAAAACGGAAGGATGTGTAATCTGATTTCATGAGGTCTTGCCCAAGAAAAGCAAGTATGTCTTAGACCACTTCACCTTTTTACATTGTAGAGACAGTCTCCCTTTGTACAGCTTATAGCCGGTCTAGAGTATCTTCTATCCTGAGATGCAGGACTGAAGGAGATAGGCCTGGGAAATACTTCAGTAACCGCAACACATTTTCAGTGTGTGTATTTTCCTCACATAATCCGCTTGAACTGTTTTAAGCATTTTGCCCAATTTTACATAAGGTGGTTACATCTTTATAAAAGGAAATATGATTTTATAGTCATAATGTAGCATGTACAATATAGAGTAAGTGATGCTTCATGGCCAATGCAATGTTATAACACATACATAACATGTGGGACTTAGTTATGGCCCTAAGAGTGGGACGGGGAACTGCACTGCCTGAGTGGTGGAGGCTTCGGCATTTCTAGTCTTGGGAGCATACTTTCATAGTGCCCTTCAAGTGGCAATTGCTGCATCTACAGACCAACAATAGTACATGCTCTCTTTGGTGCAGGCCTACACACACTTGCCTGCAGGATTATAGCCACCCTCCCCTACCCCTCCCCACCATATGTGCATATCAGGGGTGTGTCTATGGTCATGCTCTTCACCCACCGGCCACACATGACCCCTTTGTGGGGCTGATGGATACCAAGAGTACTTTCCTAGCACTCAGGCCATGTCTACACTATGGGCACTACAGCAGCATAGTGATGGTGGTGTAGCTATGCTGCTGTAAGTGTGTAGTGTAGATAGACGACAGCAACAGAAGGGTTTCCCCCACCATCATTGCTGTAGGAACTCCATCTCTGAGCAATGGTAGCTAGGTGGACAGAAGCATTCTTCTATTGACCTAGCTGCAGCTACATGGGGATTAAGTTGGCATAGCTACAAAGGTCAGGGATTTAGCTCTTTCACACCTCAGTGCCATAGCTTTGTGGACCTATATTTTTAGTGTAGGCCAAGCCTCAGTTAGTGCACGCCGACATATTATGGATGCTCCCTCTACAGAAACCATGGAGAAGGGGTTGCTTTCACCCCATTCATCACTAGAATTACCCATGCTGTGTGGAGCTGCTCTTGTTACATAAGGATGATAGTGTAAACTGCAGAGACAGAGGTCATCCTGCATCTTGAGAGCTTGTTTAAATACAAGTAGTTTGTTAAATATAAGCTCTCCCTGCCTTACTGTGACATATCCCACAAGCAAAGATTACCATAATTTGGCCCTTATTATTTGGACTAATTATACTTCCATATTAATTAAATACGTTTCACCAATGGAGTTGTGTATACTATTGGGTGAAAACATGTCACAATCACAATGAGAGTCCATGAAAATGTTACATTTCTTCTGGAAGGATTAGATCCTCAACAGCTGAACACATCTTTATGGAACTTGCGGCCAGAATTGGCACCGGCACAAGGAGAGTATATGTGTGATGTTCTCCTCTGGTGTTATCTGGACCGGTAATCTGCTAGGTCACTCCATTCTTGTCTTTGGAAGCCAGCCTTACCCTGCTCTGCTGTGAGAACAGCACAGGAATGGGAGTTCACGCACAGCCTTGTAAGCTGCTCCTTGGATTGTGCAACCGAATGACACTAGCCAATATCTCCGGTCCCAGACACAACCCTAGGAACCTCTGTCTTGCAGTGTCCAGTTATGCCCACTGGACGCTGCAAGCTTATAGGAGTTTGTCAATTTAACAAAGAAATTGCTATGTACCCAACCTGTTATCTCAAGCGGAGTCTCTGACTCGCTTCAAACCAACTGCACTGCTTCAGGGAGAATCAACAAACAGATTTATTAACTATAAAGATACATTTTAAGTGATAAGTCAAAACATAAGTAAATTTGCTCAAATGAAATAAAAGCAAAACACATTCTAAGCTGCTCTTAACACTTTCAGTGCCCTTACAAACTTAGAAGCTTCTCACCACAGGCTGGCTGGTTGCTCTTAGCCAGGCTCTTCCCTTTGATCAGTGCTTCAGTAGCTGGGTATGGTGTCTCTAGATGCAGGTGGAAGAGAGAGGAAGAGCATGGCAAATGTCTCTCCCTTTTATTATGTTCTTTCTTCCCTCTTTGCTTTGCTCCCCCTCGCCACTTCAGAGTCAGGTGAGCATTACCTCATCGCAGTCCCAAACTGTCCAAAGGAAAAGGGGGTGACTCAATTGAGAGTCCAACAAATTCTTTTGTTGCTGCCTAGGCCAGCGTCCTTTGTTCCTGTGAGGCTGGCCTGGGTTTGTCCCATACATGCCCTGATGAGGTGTGAACTGCCTCTCTGCTCTGGGAGAATTTGTGCTTGGGCTTATTTTAAGCCATGAAGACACATTTTCAGCCTCACAACTATAGATATGAAATTATAACCTATAACATCACTGTATCAACAGTTACTATAACATCACCATGACGACAATGCTCAGTGCATCATGAGCCTTCCGAAGACATCCAACATGACAAACTTTGCATTAGCTACCACACAATCATATTATAAGGATGGGCATGGAAGTGTAGGGTGTTCCCACAAGGTACAGAATGTCACACCTCTCCCCTTAGTTTACTGCAAGAGGGTTAGTCAGTTTGTGTTATAGTTCTCTTGGCATCCAGCCATTAAGGCCATGAGGCAGCGCGCCTCAGCTTCCCTATTCACACACAGCAAACCAGTTTTTTTATGGTTTCTCTGCTGTGATAAGCTTTAAAACTGTTTACAGGTATTAATTGAAAAGTAGCATCATAAGGTTTAACATCTGTGTCAAAATTCTTATCCCCAGAACTTAACATCATTAATACCACATTTTTTTATCACAGATGGGTGTTTACAAGTATCTTTATGACACCATGCCCTCTGTTCAGATAGTGTAGTTTGAGGTTAGTTTGTTCGTTATCCATGGTGTCCTTTGAGTCTCTCCCATGTAATCAGTCACTGGCTTTTCTTTCCCTCCAGTGTTCCCTTCTGTGTGGGCTCTTCATTTAATCATGTTTCTGGCATTTTGATATCTCAGGGTCTGGCAAGATAAGGGTTCAGGGGGATCCTGCCCATTGGTTGGCCCTTTGGGGAGCGGTCTCCCAACCCCAGGACTGTACATATGCAGAAAATCCAGCTCCCCTTTTCTGGTGACCCTATGTTTCCCCCTCCCAGCACTGAGTTCTTCCCTGTCCCTTAGAGGGCTGTGATCTGTGCTCTCTGGGCTGGTGTGTGTTTACCCTTTGATCAAATTCACCTTTTCCCAGCAGCTTTCCCATAACTGCTCTTTGTGTCTCACTAGCCTGGGGGAAAACACCCCCATCTCTGTCAACTGTGTTCTCACAAACTACCACCTGGTAATTTCCTGGTCTCAACTCCTCTGCTGTCACAGGTTTGGAGCTGCATCTTGATGTAAAGAGACAGTTACTTTCCAAAAACTTATCAGAAATAGCATCCTGAAAAACTGAGACGTGGATTGGGGTATCCTCACCTGACCAAGAAAGGGGAGTGCATCTTTGCTCACTGACTTGCCAACCTAGTGAGGAGAGCTTTAAACTAAGTTTAAAGGGGGCAGGTGACAAAAGTCCCCAAGTAACCATAAAAAAAAGAGTGACCTTAACAGAAGGCTACATGTTGGAGAGGGGACATGGCAAATTACATAGGAGCAACAAGAGGGAAATCCGTGCAAGAATCTGCTTAACATCTTAGCTGTTGATACATAAATGCAAGGAGTATGGGGAATAAACAGGAAGAACTGAACGTATGAATACATAAGCTAAATTATGAGTTAACTGGTGTCACAGAGACGTCACAGGATAAGTCTCGTGACTGGAATATCGGTATAGAGGGGCATAGCTTGTTCAGGAAGGACAGGCAGAATAGAAAAGGAGGAGTTGTTGCATTATACACCAAGAATAGATACACTTGTTCTGAGGTCCAGAAGGAGTTGAGAGGTAGAGAAGTTGAAAGTCTTTGGGTAAAGATAAAAGGGGTTAAAATATAGGGGGACATCTGGGTATCAGTCTACTATAAACCACAAAGTCAGGAAGAAGAGTTGGATGAGTCAGTTCTAGAACCAACAAATACCTAAACCACAAGACCAGATAGTAATGGGGGACTTAACTACCCAGACATCTGTTGGGAAAGTAATATGGCAAAACATGAAATTTCCAAGAAGTTCTTGAAATGTATTGGGGATAACTTTTTATTTCTGAAAAAGGAAGAAGAAACCAACAGAACAGACATTTTAGACTTGATTCGGGCCAATAGGGAGGAATTAGTAGCGACTCTGAAGGTGGAAGGCAATTTGAGTAAAAGTGATTATGGAATGATAGATTTCACTATTCTAAGTAAATGAAGGCATGAGAGCAGCGGAATAAGGACGCTGGACATCAAAAAGCAGACTTTAACAAATTGGAAGAACTGGTAGGTATGGTCCCATGGGAAAAAGTTGTTCAGGAGAGCTGGCAGTTTCTCAAGGAGACAATATTAAAAGGCACAACTGCAAACTATCCTGATGAGAATGAAAGACAAGAAAGATAGTAAGAGGCAAATATGGCTCCATCAGGAGCTCTTTAATGAACTGAAAATCAAAAAGGAATCCTACAAAAAGTGGAAATGCGCAAACTTCTAAGGAGGAGTACAAAGGAATAACAAAGCATGTAGGGACAAAATCAGAAAGGCTATAGCACAAAATGAATTACACCTAGCAAGGGATATAAAAGGCAATAGGAAGAGCTTTTATAAATATATTAGGAGCAAAAGAAAGATGAAGGAAAGTCTAGGTCCTCTACTTAGCAGAGGAAAGCTAATAATGTAGCAGAGGTATTTAATGCCTATTTTGCTTCAGTTTTCACTAAAAAGATTAATGGTGACCAGATACTCAACACAATTAACATTAACGACAAGGGGGAATGGCTGCAAGGTAAAGTAGGGAAAGAGGAGATTAAAAATATTTAGACAAGTTAGATGTACTCAAATGGGCAGAGCCTGACGAAAGTCATCCTAGGGTACTTAAGGAACTAGCTGAAGCAATCTCAGAAGTGTTACCAATTATCTTTGAGAACTCATGGAGTATGGGTGAGGTCCCAGAGGACTGGAGAAGGGAAGACTATGTACCCATCTTCAAAAAGGGAAACAAACAGGAGCAAGGGAATTATAGACCAATCAATCTAACTTTGATACCTGGAAAGATACTGACCTAATTATTAAACAATCACTTTGTAAGCACCCAGAGGATAGTAGGGTTATAAGGACTAGCCAGCACAGGTTTGTCAGGAACAAATCATGTTGCTAAGCCAGCTTAATTTCCTTCTTTGGCAGTGTTTCTAGCCTAGTGGATGCGGGAAGCTGTAGATGTGATATGTCTTGATTTTAGCTAGGCTTTTGACACAGCTCCACATGACATTCTCACGAGCAAATGAGGAAAAAGTGGTCTAGATGAAATTACTATAGGGTGGGTGCACAACTGGGTGAAAGACTACAGTCAAAGTTATCAATGGTTCGCTGAGAGACTGGAAGAGCATATCTAGTAGGACAGTGACTCTAAGCCTTTCCAGACTGCTGTACCCCTTTCAGGAGTCTGATTTGTCTTGTGTAGCCCCAAGTTAACCGTACTTAAAAACTACTTGCTTACAAAATCAGACATAAAAATACAAAAGCGTCACAACACATTATTACTGAAAAGTTGCTTACTGTTTCATTTTTATCATATAATCATATAATAAAATAAATCAATTGGAATATAAATATTGTACTTACATTTCAATGCATAGTATATAGAGCAGTATAAACAAGTCACTGTCTGATGACTAGTGCTTTTTACGTAACTTGTAAAACTAGGCAAATATCTGGATGTGTTGATGCATCTCCTGGAAGACCTCTGCTTACCCCCGGGGTATCCATACCCCTGGTTGAGCGCCACTGTAGTAGGGTCCCGGGTCTGGTACTATTCAATGATCAAGACAATGGAATGGAGTGCACATTTATAAAATTTGCAGATGTCACCAAGCTGGGAGGAGAGGATTAGAATTCAAAATGACTGTGACAAACTGGAGTATTGGTCTGAAATCAACAAGATGAAATTCCTTAAAGATAAGTGCAAAGTACTTCACTTCGGAAGGAAAAACCAAATGCACAACTATAAAATGGAGAATGACTAGCTAGGTGGTAGTACTGCTGAAAAGGATCGTAGTGGATCACAAATAAAATATGAGTCAACAATGTGCTGCAGTGTCAAAAATGCTATCATCATTTTGGGGGTGTATTAACAGAATTGCCATATGTAAGACATGGGAGTTATTTTTCCCACTCTACTCAGCCCTTGATGAGGCCTCAGCAGGAGTAGCATGTCCAATTCTGGGTGCCACACTTTAAGAAAGATGTGGACAAATTGGGGAGAGCAACAAAAATGATGATAGGATTAGAAAGCGTGGCCTTTGAGAAAAGTGTAGCCAATGGCAAGAAATATGAGAGAGTTGGTATTGATTAGAGCTGCAACACAAGGCCTACAGGCCTCAGGCCTGTAAGATATTTTGCTGAGCCAAACAAGTCCTTAAACCTAAAGAATAGTTAGCATAAGTAACCGATGAGTGACGCTATGTCACCAGTTACAAGAAAACGTCCATGTTACAGTATATAGATTTGCTAAATGTTGTGCAAGATACCAGTTAACGCCTGCTACTAATATTTCAGGTTGCTCTTCAGACATTTGGTGTCAGCAAAACTGTCAGACGCTTAATCATAATAATGCGATACTAACTGATTTACATAAATGCTAATTATTATGAAGTAAATGCATAAGTAACCTATTAAAAGTGAAACACCCTAAAATTAATGGAGTGTGGCAGTCCAAATAAGGATAAGGGATTGAAACAGCTATGCATAGGTATCAACCCCAATGGGTGTCAACGAAACACATTATAAAAGATATTACCCAGCTTAAGAGCTGTGGGAGACACCAGTATGACACCCACTGGTGATGGTGACGACAAGGAGAATGAGGATGGTGAGAGTAATGACTAACGCTTTGGATTTCCCTACAAGAGGTGGTCTGAGTGGTGCAAATGGCAGACATTCTGTATTGTTCTCTCCCCCCCTTTCCAGGCTGCACACGTGCGTATTGTTGTGTGGCTAGTGAATAAAATTAAGCATTGCAGAAAGAGCAGGGTATTGTCACTGTTATGTGCCTCGGGGGTCCTCCTGCTAGTGATAATCTCTCTACTGTAACCAGTCTCAGGGCTGAACCCTCACAGATTATTGTAGTGTAGACCCTCACCTTGAGGTGGGTAATTAGTTAAAGTGACCCTTAACTACACGCAAAGCTACGGAAGGTTAAAAAAATCTTATCTTGAGAAAAGAAGACTGAGGGGGGACAATCTTCACATATGTTAAGGGCAGTTATAAAGAGGGTTGTAATCAGTTGTTCACCATGTCCACTGAAGGTAGGACAAGAAATAATGGGTTTAATCTTCAGCAAGGAAGATTTAGGTTAGATATTAGGAAAAACTTTCTAACTATGAAGGTAGTTAAGCTCTGGACAGGCTTCCAAGGGAGGCTGTGGAATCCCTGTCATGGGAGGTTTTTAAGAACAGGTTGGACAAACACCTCTCAGGGATTGTCTATGTTTACTTGGTCCTGCCTCAGCACAGAGGGCCAGACGTGATGGCTTCTTGAGATCCCTTCCAGCCCTAAATGTCTATAATTCTATGAAGACTCTATACATTGCGATGTAGAATGTGTCCCTGATTCTGGGACAATAATCCCTTGACCAATGGCCTGGTTACTGGAGGTTGCATCAAGAGGTCTTGGAGATCTATATAGCAACAGTATCTTGGCCAAGCTGGGACTATCAGTATTAATGTTGCCTGGTGCTGTTTTAGCTTTCTGATCAACCTTGGGATCAAGAGAATTGGAGTAAAGGTGTAGAGAAGACCCTTTGACCAGGCAAAGAGATGTATGGTAGATGTACCCCATTTATGAAATGTAAGATTCAGTATTTCTGTCTTCAAAGAACACTCATGGTGGTGGCATCTGTGACAAGAGTCATTGTTGGTTCTGGATTGGAGAAGAGAACTCAGGCACAGACATTTTGTGGGTCCATCCACCAATCCAGGGAGGAAAGCACTCACTGAGATTCACAAATCAGCATGTCCAGAGAGTGCCTGCTTGGAGTGCCTGCACAGAGTGGAACCAGTGCAAGCAGTTGAGGTAAAGGCTGCATGTTGGCTCATGTACATTCATGAAGCCATGTGACCTAGAAGTCATAGGCAGGAATGGACCTTTGTCCTGTGCTCATTTTGAGGCTCTTGCAAATATTGGCAATGGACAGAAACCTGTCCTGAGGTCACTAAGCAGTCACTGTGGGAGCACTGAGGACTGCTCTGTGATGTTATTGATATAATCTGTGACCATATAGATCATTGTTGCAACCAAGGTCCTGTAGTGGCACCCAAATCATGTATAAAGGGGTCAAATGGGGTGTCTAAGACAAGGTTATGGCTTACTGGTTATGATTGTGCTGTCTATATGTGTGTATTAATTTTGTAGTTGAAGTTATGAATATTGGCTCTGTACTGTCTGTATTTCAAACTTATGCTATGCTTCTGGGCGACATCCCAGACAAGCTGGTGTTAGCTTTGCCTAGCCTGCTTGATGGCCCATTAAGGACCATCAGCTATACATTGAGAGAAGGCAGATACATCTTGCGACTCAGCAAAGTATGCAGGGATTGGCCCATGTGACTCCAGACTCCATTTTGCTGTAATTTTCCACAGTCAGAACAAAGAGATGTTCTTACACCTGGAAAAGATTATAAAAGGCTGATGCCTCATCTCCATCTTGTCTTCAATCCTGCTTCTTACCTCTGGAGGGACTTTTGCTACAAACTGAAGCTCTGAACAAAGGACTGATGACCCATCCCAGCTGGGGATGTACTCCAGAGACTTGATTTGAACCTGCAGTTTATTCTATCACTGCTAAAAGCCTGAACCAAGAACTTTGCCATTACTGTATGTAATTGATTCCATTTAACCAATTCTAGCTCTCATCTATACCTTTTTTCCTTTTATGAATAAACCTTTAGATTTTAGATTCTAAAGGATTGGCAACAGTGTGATTTGTGGGTAAGATCTGATTTGTATATTGACCTGGGTCTGGGGCTTGAGCCTTTGGGATCAGGAGAACGTTTTTTCTTTTACTGGGGTATTGGTTTTCATAACCATTTGTCCCCATAACAAGTGGCACTGGTGGTGATACTGGGAAACTGGAATGTCTAAGGAAATTGCTTGTGTGACTTGTGGTTAGCCAGTGGGGTGAAACCAAAGTCCTCTTTGTCTGGCTGGTTTGGTTTGCCTTATAGGTGGAAAAACCCCAGCCTTGGGCTGTAACTGCCCTGTTTTAAGCGATTTGTCCTGAATTGGCACTCTCAGTTGGGTCCCGCCAGAACCGAGTCGTTACATGCTCCCATCAAGTTGATCTTTTGAACTAGACTAAAGTAGATTTTTCTGCATTTATTCTGAGTCCCAGATGAATGAACAGTGATTGGATTAGAAGAATGCTGTCCTTTACTTGCTCCTTTGGCTGGCCTCGGGCCATCCAGTCATCCACACAAGGAAAGACCTGGATACCCTAAAAGCGGAGAAGGGAAGCTATCACTACATACATCTGGTAAAAACTCTCAGTGCCAGTGAAGTGCCAAAGAGGAGTACCCTGTATTGGTGGTGAGAATCTCTGACCATTAATCTCAGATACTTCTTGGGGCCACATGGAAATAAACATCCTGTAAATCAAGGACAGAGAACCAGTCTCCAAAGTCCAGGGATAACATCATGAAAGAAAGTGAAAGCATCCTGAACTTTAGCTTCCTGGTTAATTTAGTTAGCTTTCTCAAGTCCTGGATGGGTGTTAGCCAAGTCTATTCCCCTCTTGTGAAAGAAGGTAGAATTAGCAGGAATAAAATCATTTGCCTTTGTATTGTGGAGATATTTCCTCTATGGCTCCCAAATGGAGAACAGATTGCACTTCCTGAGGCAGCACAATTTTCAAAAAAAGGCTGCAGAGGTGATCCTGGCAATTACAAGGTGGTAAGCCTAACTTCTATAGCAGGAAAATTGGTTGAAACTATAGCAAAGAATAGAATTACACACATAGATGAACACAATATATTGGGGAAGAGTCAACAAGGCTTTTCTAAAGGGAAATCATGCCTCACCAATCTATTATAATTCTTTGAGGGGGTCAACAATCATGCGAACAAGAGTGATCCACTGGATAGAGTGTACTTGGACTTTCAGAAAGCCTTTGGCAAGGTCCCTCACCAAAGGCTATTAAGTAAAGTAAGCAGTCATGGGATAAGAGGGAACGTTCTCTCATGGGTCAGTATCTGATTAAAAGATAGAAAACATAGGGTAGGAATAAATGGTCAGTTTTTGCAATGGAGAGAGGTAAATAGCACGGGCCCCCACGGATCTGTACTGCAATTGCTATTCAACATACTCATAAAGGATCTGGGAAAAGGGGTAAACAGTGAGGTGGCAGAGTCTGTAGACGATACAAAATTACTCAAGATAACTAAGTCCAAAGCAGACTGCAAAGAATTACGAAGAGATCTCACAAAACTGGGTGACTGGGCAACAAAATGGCAGATGAAATTAAAAATGTTGATAAATGCAAAGTAATGCACTTTGGAAAACGTAATTCCAATAACACATACAAAAAGATGGGGTTAGCTATTACCACTCAAGAAAGATCTTGGAGTAATCGTGGATAGTTCTCTGAAAACATCTGCTCAACGTGCAGTGGCAGTCAAAAAAGCCAACAGAATGTTAGGAACCATTTGGTAAGGGATAGATACTAACACAGAAAATATCATAATGTCACTAATATATTTACAGTACACCCACACCTTGAATACTGGGTGCAGTTCAGATCACTCCATCTCAGAAAAGATATATTACATATATATAAAATATACATACACATAATATATAAAAAGCTATATTAGATATATCTGATATACTGTACTGCATACAAATTTTTACAAATCTCTTGTTTTATGATCTTGCTAGATCTCAGTCTTTATTTTCCTAGCTGCTGCTACATAACATGGATCTAAAAACTAAAAACATCAGCTTCCTACCTCCCAAACCCATTATCTGATCAGTGCAGTGCAGCATACAGTCACATACAGTTTAGGCTAGAATTTATTAAATGATCTTCTGTAAACTAAAAGATAAAAGTAGAGCCTTCAAGTCAAATAAGTGTAGTCTCAAGATTAGATTGCTTATGTTCAGAATCCATGAAGAATATGAAAGGTTTCAGATGCCAGGCACACCTTACCTTTATGGACATTCTTGCCATACAATAAGAAAGAAATGCATTAAAAAAGATCAAAATGAAAACAAAGGAAAGAAGAGCTAAGGGACTTGTGCAAAAAGGTTACGCAGTGAGTCGGTGGCAGTTGCAAGTAGAACCTAAGTCTCCAGATGCCCAATCCTCTGCTAACTTCTAGATCACATTGCCCTCAAATCATAAGGGGAGACTCCTAGCAGCCAAGTTCAGATGGGGAGGAATCACACTGGGTGGAAGCTGGCTAATGAAAATGTAGCCAACTGATCTGCTTAGATCAATGACATGTTGCTTTAAGGGCTGTTCTTTGAGCCTGAGCAAAACAAAATATTAGATAGTAACTAACAGGGATTCCATATCTTGTCCGGTGGAGAGTCCTCATGGCAACGCTGTCGCCACAACAGTAGCATTCATTCATGTCACTTGCTACTTGACGTCCAAGACAACAGAAACAGAATGTTCCACATAGGCCTGGATAAAGACAAACAAATGAGGCTCACTCAATGTTCTCCCCTTCATTCACGCAGTTAACTTTCACCACCACTTTTAGGAGAGATGTAGAAATGCCTAGAAAATTGGAAGGAGAAAGTTAGGTATGTGCCAATGGGCCAGAGCTAGTGCAAAGGAGGGCAAGATCTTTAAAAGACCATTATAGCAATGTCATGTGAGGCTTTAATTGGCAACTCTTCTCTCCCTCCCCCTCAGAATGAATGAAGGCCATTTTTTCACTTTCAAAAAAGGTGTGTTTTTATAGTAGATTAGCACACACACGCTTTAGTTGTCTCACTGTAAAATTCTAGTGAAGGGGAGGCAGTGTAGTTTTTACCATGATGTAACTAAGCGAGGTGAACCACAGGTGGGGGAGATAGAGTTGAACTTGTGTAGATACAAGCACTTTGAGCACTCTGAGCACTTTGCCTCCACTAGGATTTTACAGCAAGATGGCTAACCCATGTTAGTTATCAGCTGTAAAAACACACCTCTCTGGAGCTGTGACCCTCAGCAGATCCCGATGAACTTTCTCGAAGTGGGGCTGGAGTACAAGTAGCTGCTTCGTGTGAGAATGAGTGGGTGATGTAGCCATCTAGTGACTGGCTCTCAGAGTGGCTATAGGAAATACAACTACAAGCCACTCCTTTAAATAAATATAAAATAGACAAACGGGATTCCTCCATCCCCCATTTAAAGTCATACCCAGTAATAGACTGAAGATATAATAGTAAGCCAAACATCAAGACACTCGAAGCCAAAACAAAAATACAATCTGTGACTAGCCACTTACAGACTCCACAGTCACTGCAGCAGTCTATCAACCCGGTCTGTCAGGCGTTACTTGGTGCATTAGTCACAGTAAGTTGGGGCTGTACAACGATGACAGAGGGAGAGGCCATGTCTAGTTTCACCAGCTGAGTTCAGAAGTTTACATTCTGAAAGGAAAACAAGAAAAGGAATGGTTTTGCAAGTCTGTTAGGGACTAGCTGTAGTCAGGGTGTCTTGTGTCATTGTGGTGTCACAATTGGAGGAATGTTACTCACATTTCTTTGTGAAATGGCAACATGTTTCTCACTTCATTGGAAGCAATGCTGTCCATTTGATAACTGGATAGTTTTGGTGGACGCGAGGCCAAATTGTTGTCAATAGAGTTGGACCAGGGATGAATCTGGCCCATTTTTAGTCCAGGTTATGAGTGGGTGTAAATTTTTATTCAAAAGCACATTTCTCCCTCACATCACACTGGGGCAGAGTTCATTCCTGATTCAAAGGAAAGGGTGCCACTAACTGGATGGCAACAGCATATCTTCCAGCAACACCTACTGGTTCCTTGGCCCTCTCCCAGGTGAGTTCTGACCTACTCTGAGCCTACTTAGCTTATGTGATCTGAGAACATCACAACACAACACACTATGGATGTTATCGCAGAAACGGAAATCTCTCTGTTGCTGCTGTTCTGCAAGAGAACACCCTGAGACCCGAGATTAGCCCCCAAGTCAGGATTTTCCTGCTGCGGCTAACCCTCAATCCTTCCCTCAGGCAAACTTCCTTTGATTTCATTGATGACCGATCAAAGTCAAGAATTATTTTGGCAGCAGTAAACAGCTTTTCAGACAACAATGGGCAAGATTCTTGAGGGGGACTTTGGTGCTGCAACACTTATAGTTACAATGCTGAATGTTCAGGTATCCTGCTGCCACAGGGAATTCACAACACAGGCACCCAGATCCTATAGAGTGCAGAGGGAGACTTAGGTGCCTAGAAAAGCAATTCACAAAAGGCAGCACACTAATTTTTAAAATTTTGTGGCATTAACCTTCATTGGAAGCATTAAACATAAAATAAATAAATATAAAATGAATTTTCCTCATTTGAAGAAGGATTTGTGGAGTTAGGATATTTTAAAATAAAGTCATTAAATGATTGTACAAAGTCTTAAAGATAAAAATAAAGTGTGTGTATGTATTCCATGCCTTTTCTCACTTTTAAGGGAAAATATTTTTAGGCAGTTAGGCCCAGATCCTCAAATGTATCTAGGTGCCTAACTCTTGCCGATTTCAGGAATAAAGGACAATATTTTATAATTTATGCACAGTGAATGACTCCAACAGGAGAAAGCAACCTGCCTGAGAATACCCCACTGCCCAGTGGTTAGGGTACTCTCCTGGAAAGAGGAAGGTTCAAGTCCCTCTTCCACATTAGGAAGGGAGGCGAGGGGAATTGAACCGAGGTGTCCCATATCTAGGCTAAATTCTCTAACCCAGTGGTTCTCAACCTTTCCAGACCACTGTCCCCCCATTTCAGGAGTCTGATTTGTCTTGCGTACCCCACGTTTCACCTCACTTAAAAATTACTTGCTTACAAAATCAGATGCAAAAGTGTCACCGCGCACTATGACTGAAACATGTCCGACTTGCTCATTTTTACCATGTCATTATAAAATACATTAATGTGTGTATAAATATTGTACTTACATTTTGGTGCGATACTTCTGCCTGTCTTTCACTTGTGAGCCTTGTCTGAAGCCCAAGTCCCAGGCAGCAGGTCTGAAGCATGTAACTTAGCCCCTGTGTCGTGGAACCCTGGGCAACTGCCCCACTTGCCACCCGTAATGCTGGCCCTGCACTTGCGACCCCCCTAAACCTGTCCCTTGACACTCCTCCCGGGGGTGCAACCCCCAGGTTGAGAAAAACTGATCTAGATGATTTAAGTACTCCCTGCAAAACCTCTGAGTATCCCCTGGGGTACATGTACCCCTCGTTGAGAACCACTGCTTTAACCAATGGCTAAAAGTTCCTGAGCGGGGGCACCACCAACTCCATTTCTTATCAGACATGAGTTAGGTATCTACTTCCAAGAGATGGTTCATGGCTGTGAATCCAGAACAAATGGAACTGTCTCTGTCCAGCTTGGTCTTATGCCACACTCCTCAAAGGGATCTAAAAGCCTAGGCCACTCCCCTCTTCTCAGTATTTCCCATTACCTAGATTAGGCAGCTCCCCACTCAGCATTCCAGCTTTCGTGGATCCCATTCTTAGATGCCTAACTCTCCCTATGCATTGTATAGGGAGCCCAGGCATCTAATGCAGGGCAGTGGATTCCACTGGGTACCTACGTGCCTAAAGGTAAGTCATTGCAAGGCTCAATGTTACAACGCCTGAATCCTTTTAGTCCATTTCTAAAAAAAGGCATTAAATAATCATAAAATGCATTAACAATGGAGGAATAAAGACAAGTTATCTATGTATCATCGTACATTTCTCTCATTTTAAGAAGGAAATATGCTTGATATGCAGTTAATACACTTCTAAGTCTGTTAAACAAATGTACAAAGTATTAATGACAGAGGAATAAAGGAGAAGTGTTATTAAATTTCTATAGTAATCATACATTTCCTCATTTTTAGAGAAAATTAGGTTTTATGCAGGTAGTACATTTCTAAATAAAGGCTATTAAACAACTGCACAAAGGCTGCTAAGTATTAGTGATAAAGAGATAAAATATAACCTTAAATTAGTTACATTTTGCAAGGAAGGTGCTGGTGTATAAATATCTTTCAGGGATCTCGAAGGAAGTTTTTTAAAAAGCACAGAAAGTAAAAGAGGGGAAATTAAAAAGGGCAGAGCAAAGATAAAAGAGTCTCACCACCAAGGCCGGCTCCAGGCACCAGCCCACCAAGCTTGTGCTTAGGGCGGCACCTGGAGGGGGGCGGCGCGGCGCGGTGCTCCGGCTCCGGCCGCCGGGGAGAGCGGGGCCACGGCCGGGCTCGCTGCTCTCCCCTGGTGCTCTGGCCGCCGGGGAGAGCGGAACCCCGGCCGGGGCTCACCGCCCTCCCCCCGGGGCTCCGGCCGCCCTCCCCCCGCTGCGCCCTCCCCTGCTGCGCTGGGGGAGTGGGGGCAGCTGGAGACTTTTTTGCCTGGGGTGGCAAAAAAGCCAGAGCTGGCCCTGGCCCCAGGCAAAAAAGCCTCAGGTCGCGCACCCCCATCCCCAGCACGGCAGGGGAGGGCATGGGGGGGGGAGGGCGGCAAGCCCCAGCCGGGCTCCGCTCTCCCCGGCGGCCGGGGGGACGGCGCGGTGCAGTGCTTCAGCTCTGGCCACCGGGGAGAGCGGAGCCCCGGCCGGG
>NC_048302.1:25651652-25762659 GCF_013100865.1 Trachemys scripta elegans | reverse complement strand
CAGGGGAGGGCGGCAAGCCCCCCCCGGGCTCCGCTCTCCCCGGCGGCCGGGGGGAGGGCGCCGGAGGGGAGGGCGGGTGGCGCCCTGGGAGGAGGACGGAGTGCCCGGCCGGGGCTCCGCTCTCCCCGGTGGCCAGAGCTGAAGCACTGCACCGCGCCGCCCCCCTCCAGGTGCCACCCCAAGCACAAGCTTGGTGGGCTGGTGCCTGGAGCCGGCCCTGCCTGGGGCGGCAAAAAAGCCAGAGCTGGCCCTGCAGGCAGGGTGTAGTGGCTCTCTCCCCATCTGGTGCCCTCTTGCTGACATCTGCTCTGGTTTTCCAGTGGTCTGCCTCTTCCCAGGGCCCAGCTCGCCAGCCAGGTCACGATTGAAGTCCATCCTTCTGGGGCAACAAAATCCAGTAGAAAACAGCCTAATGTCCTCACTAAAGGGTCTTCAGCCTCACCTCCGGACCCCATGGTCCTCACTGGCTTCTCTCTGGGCTTTCCACTCTCTTCATCCCCTGAATCCTCTAAGAAAAATCCCAAACTAAAAGTATCCAAACTTCCGAATGTCTACCTTCTTTGGGCTTGACCTCTTATCCCTCCCCTGCTGTGTCCCTACACTGAGCACCTCCCAGGGCTTTCTCCCTGGCAGTTCAAATCCTGCCCTTTGATCAGGGCTTACTTCTGGAAGCTGTTCCATGCCCAGTGGCTGCTTTGTCTCTCTCCTGTCCTCTTGCCAGACTTCCCCACTCAGGAGAGGTTCCCAGCTCCAACTCTCTCCCTGGACTTTCTCCTTCCAATCTCTGTAGTCTCAGAAAGTCTGCAGAGTTCCTCCCTCTCTACCTGCAACCTCTTCCTTTGTCCCCCACCCTTTTTTGGCGGGGGCACAGCAGCAGCATCATACAAAGCTACAACTGGCACCTTCTTCCTTCATTTGTTTTTAGATAGCCAAGCTCACTCTCTCTCCTCTTTCCCCCCCCCCCCCGCCCCTCCACGCCCCTTAAGGAAACTCAGACAGGCTTTTTTTTTTTGCACATTCCATTTCCCTGACTCCCCACCAGTCCATTTAAGGGGAAATCTTCGATTCCAAGCCGATTCACTTTTTCAAAAGAAACTATCTTTCTGTAGAATATTGCCCACAATGCCATAGAACACGAACAGCAGTTGCTTTGGTTTTGCACACATTACACAACCTGTCTGTATGTCGTGTCTTTTTATCAAGTTTAACTACCATTTAAGGCACAATTCTCTTTTCCAAAGTCCCTGTTCTGATCATCATAACACCTGACAAGGAATCAGATTAAATTGCAGCAGCCTCCAGTCCCACGTCTCTTATCCAGGTTAGTGCCAACATTATCCCCATGAGTTCAGCCCTCAGAACATCATTTTATAGCCTTTTAGATTTCTGGATTCCAAGACTAGGAACACAGAAGGCTGTTCCCACTCTCCCATGCTGTCATCTTTTGATCCATCTGTATAGACTTGGCAAAGCTGGCCCCATTTTTCATAAATAAATTCAGAAATTTTATTGGTCATAATATGTTGCTTTTCCTTCCCTAATTTATTTCATACAATTCCAAAAGTGGGGGAATACCTGTCTAGCTGTAATTTGATTTCCCATGGAGTTCGCTCCATTTTTCTTTTTTTTGATATATCTCCTTTTTCATACACCTATTTATTTACCCTGATAGTCAGAGGAAGTCCGTGGCAATCCATACCACTTAGTCTACTAAGCTCCCAGCAATCCCTATCAATCCGTTGTGTACTTCTGCCCAAAAGGTTAGTTGTAACCATTTCATCATTAGATTTATAGGTGCGCCTCTGGTGGCTATTGCAACACACACATTGGTGTAATTGCACCACATGCCACTCGCAGAGCTTGGGCCTGGAGGAGTTCCAAGTTTCTAAGAGTTGTTTTTCCAATCTGAACCAAAAGCTTGGCATCTGTATCCTAAAATTGCTCTTATCAATGTTCTCTACATTGTAGCCTAATCGATGAATTGGTATTTATTTAGACCACAATGGTCGATAAAGGTTCGGACTCTTAAACAGCTATAGCCTCAGGAAGATTACTACCAGTGTTATCAGAATGACAGACCTGGGGAGCACAGGAGATAAATTGCAATTTATCACAGTTCTTCTATTAATAAATTTACTCAGCAGATAAACAATCCAACAAACACTGAAATACCACCGCAGATAGAGAGACAGTACCAAGTGTTTAGCACTAACACTGAAATACCACTGCAGATGGAGAGATAATACCAAGTGTTTAGCACTAACAGTGCAGAAGAGAGATAATACCAAGTGTTAAGCACTATGACTGGCATTACTTGCATCTTCTGCTGTAGAACCCCTAAGTGTCAGTCATTATCTTCCTCATCACCACTCTCATCGTCCACCCAGTAGGTGTCATCCTGGCTTCTCCAGCTGCATCAGTCTCAGACTGCAGCCAGGTCCCTCTCCAAACTTTCTCAGCCAAACTCCCAGCCCCTTGCGCTCAACTTTCTCCCTTTATAACACGCCCCAGCTCCTCCCAAGCCGGGCTTCATCTCTAATTAAGCCAGGTACTCTCACCTCCTCCCCCCACAGGGGTGTCTCCAGGGAACATAATTAGCCTCTCAGGCCCTCATTAACCCTTTCAGAGCCTGTGTGAGGACCTCCCCTCCAAATAACACCCCGTTTTCAGAAGTTAGAGTTTTTCTGAACTCAGCGTTCCAGAAGGGAACAAGCTATTACTGGTCATCCTTCACTCTGTGTTAACTAATTTTTTTGCCATTTAATTTCCTAGTTTTTTAAACAGGGAGAGAAATGTCTGTCGATAGGAGTAAGTGGTAATTTAGACAGTTGTAGTTCTCACTTAGGTTTACAGCTGATACACTAATGTGGCTAGGTAATAAACAAAAGACCTACCTTTTATACAGTGTGTCTCATCAGTCGATCTCAAATAACTTTATATCATTATCCCCATTTTACAGATGGAAAACTGAGGCACACAAAGAGGTGAAATGACTTACCCAATGACTTACCCACCCAGCAGGCCAGTGGCAGAGCTAGGAATGATCCTAGCCACTAGGCCACACAGTTGCAACGTCATTCCTCAGTGTTCCTCCTGCATCTTATACAATGTGTTATAGTGGCATGGGGATAATGGTCAAGCTTTGAAATCTTTGCAATGTGCAATTGGTAATAGGGTAGGGGAGAGAAATGGAACATGGTAATACTATGGTATAAAATATATAGGAATGACAGAGTTGGTTGTGCTGGTGGGGGAGTGGCACTACATGTGAAAGAAAGCATGGCGTCAAATACAGTAAAAATCTTGAATCAAACTGTACAATGGAATCCCTATGGATAGAAATGCCATGCTTGATTCATAAGAGTATAGCAGTACAAATACACTACTGATGACCTGATCAGGATGGTGACAGTGTCTGTGAAATGCTCAAGAAGATTAGAGAGACTACAAAAATAGGAAACTCATTAATAAGGGGTGAATTTCAACTATCCCCGTATTGACTGGGTACATGTCACCTCAGGGTGGGATAAAAAGAGAAAATTTCTAGACACCATTAATGATTGCTTCTTGAAGCAGCTAGTCCTGAAACCCACAAGGAGAGAAGCGATTCTTGATTTAATCCTAAGTGGTGCACAGGATCTGGTCCAAGAGGTGAATATAGCTGAACCGCTCAGTAATAGTGACCAAAATATAGTTAAATTTAAACATCCTTGTAGGGGAAAAAATACCAAAGAAGCCCACCACAGCAGCATTTAGCTTCAAAAAGGGGAACTACAGAAAAATGAGGAAGGTAATTAAATGGAAATTAAAAGGAACAGTCACAAGAGTGAAATGCCTGCAAGCTGCATGGAAACGTTTAAAAAACACCATAACAGAGGCTCAAATTAAATGTATACCCTAAATAAATAAATAAATAAAAATCCAACAAAACAATGACCAAAAAATGCCATCATGGCCAAATAACAGAGTAAAAGAGGTGATTAGAGGCAAAAAGGCATTCTTTAAAAATTGGAAGTCAAATCCTACTGAAGAAACTACATAGGAGCATGAACTCTGGCAAGTCAAGGGTAAAGTATAATTAGACATACCAAAAAAGAATTTGAAGCGCAACTAGCGAAAGACACAAAAACTAACAGCTATTTTTTTAAAGCATCAAGCCTGCTGAACAATCAGTGGGGCCATGGGATGATCGAGGTATTGAAGGAGCATTCAAGGAAGACAAGGCCATTGCAGAGAAGCTAAATGAATTCTTTGCATTGGTTTTCATTGCAGAAGATGTGAGGGAGATTCTCACACATGACAAGTCTGGGGAACTATCCCAGATTGAAATGTCATTAGAGCAGATTTTGGAACAAATTGATAAAAAAACCAGCAACACATCACCCAAACCAGATGGTATTCACCCAAGAGTTCTGAAGGAACTCAAATATGAAATTGCAGAACTACTAACTGTGGTATATAACCTATCGCTTGAACCAGCCTCTGTACCAAATGACTGGAGAATAGCTAACTTAACACTGAGTTTTTTAAAAAGGCTCCATAGGCGATCCTGGCAATTACAGGATCGTAAGCTTAACTTCCATGCCAGGCAAATTGATTGAAACTGAGGCAAAGAACAGACTTATCAGCCATAGATTAACACAATTTAAGAGGGGAAGAGTCAACATGGCTTTTGTAAAGGGAAATCATGCCTCATCAATTTCTTAGAATTCTTTGAGGCGATCAACAAACGTGTGGACAAGGATGATCCAGTGTACATAGTATGCTTGGACTTTCAGAAATCCTTTAACAAGGTCCCTCACCAAAGGCTCTTAAGCAAAGTCAGCAGTCGTGATAAGAGGGAAGGTTAAAAGACAGCAAACAAAGGAATAAATGGCCAATTTTCACAATGGAGAGAGGTGAACAGCGAGGTCCCCCCAAGGATCTGTACTGGGACAAGTGCTGTTCAATATATTCATAAATGATCTGGAAAAAGGGGTAAACAGGTGGCAAAGTTCGCAGACACAAAATTACTCAAGATAGTTAAGTCCAAAGCCGACTGCGAAGCATTACAAAGGATCTCACAAAACTGTGTGACTGGGCAACAAAAATGGCAGATGAAATTCAATGTTGATAAATGCAAAGTAAAGCACTTTGGAAAAGGTAATCCCAATTTTACGTACAAAATGATGGGGACAAAATTAGCTGTTACCACTCAAGAAAGAGATCTTGGAGTCATCATGGATAGTTCTCTCAAAACATCTGCTCAATGTGCAGCGGCTGTCAAAAAAGATAATGTTAGGACCCATTAGGAAAGGGATAGAGAATAAAACAGAAAATATCATAATGTCACTCTATAAATCCATGGTACCCCCACACGTTGAATACTGTGTGCAATTCTGGTCATCCCATCACAAAAAAAAAAAAAAAGATATATTAAAATTGGGAAAAGTACAGAGAAGGGCAACAAAAATGAGTAAGGGTATGGAACAGCTTCTATATGAAGAGAGGTTAAAATGACTGGGACTGTTCAGCTTAGAAAAGAGATGACTGAGGGGGGATATGAAAGAAGTCTATAAAATCATGTATCAGAGTGGTAGCCTTGTTAGTCTGAATCTGTAAAAAGCAACAGAGGGTTTCTGTTAGTCTTAAAGGTGCCACAGGACCCTCTGTTGCTTTTTATAAAATCTTGAGTGGGGTGGAGAAAGTGAATAGAGAAGTGTTATTAATCCCTTCATTTAACACAAGAACTAGGGGTCACCAAATGAAATTAATAGGCAGCAGGTTTAAAACAAACAAGAGGAAGTATTTCTTCACACAATGCACAGTTAACCTTTGCAACTTGTGGCCGGGGACACTGTGATGGCCAAAAAGTATAACTGGGTTTAAAAAAAAAAAAAAAAAAAAAGGACCACATAAGTTAAGAGAGGATAGATCTATCGATAGCTATTGGCCAAGATGGTCAGGGACACAACACGGGGCTCTGGATGTCCCTAAACCTCTCTGACTGCCAGAAGCTGGAACTGGATAACGGGATGGATCATTCGATAACTACCCTGTTCTGTTTATTCCCTCTGAAGCATCTAGCAGTGGCCACTGTCGGAAGACAGGATACTGGGCTAGATGGACCATTGGTCTGCCCAACATGGCCATTCTTATGTATATTTGTAATATGGTGCCCATCAGTTTTTTTAATACAGTGTGATCTATTTTACACAGATTTATACAAATCTCTTGTTTTGTGAGTTTGATAGATCTCAGTGTTTGTTTTCCTAGCTGCTGCCAGATAACATGGATCTAAAAATTAAAAACCATCAGCTTCCTACCTCTCAAATCCATTCTCTGATCAGTGCAGTGCAGCTTTTGGTAACATAGTTCAGGCTAGAATTTACTAAAGGATATTATGTAAATAAAAATGACAAGAGTAGAGCCTTCCAGTCAAATTATTGTGTTTTGTAGTTTAGAGCAGTTAAATTCAGAGACCATGAAGAATATGAAATGTTTCATAGGCCAGGCATGCCTCACCTTTCTGGACACTTGGCATACAGCAAGGAAGAAATGCATGAACAAGAAGATCAAAATGAAAAAAGTTGTGATAGGTTCCTCTTACCAAATAAGCTGTATCCATCTTTTGAACCACAAACTCTTGTTGGCTATAATCTATGCTGTCTGGTCCAAAACTAAAAAAAAAATCCTTGTTAATTAGCAGGCCTGTGTAACTGCTGCAGTGTTTCTCCCTCTCTGGCAGATAGCGATCTACTATTTGTATTACAATAGTGCGCAGAGGCTCTAAAATCAGAGCTTCATGTGCTAGATGCTGCACAAATATAGTAAGAGGCAGTCGCTCCCCTAAAGAACTAAAATAATGAGACAAAAGGTGGCAGAAAGGAGAGTAACAGTATCCCCATTTCTCAGATAGGGAGAACTGAGGCACAGATTAACTTTCTTTTCTAAAAAGTCATACATGATATCTGTAGCAGAGTCAGCAAATGAATTCGGATCTCCAGAGTCCTAGTCCAATACCTTAACCACAAGACCATCTCCGCTTGGATAACCTAGAACTGAGCTATAGAGACTAAAGACATTCTTCTAAGTGTCTTACTCTGAACAGTTATCTATATTAAGTCAGTTTCTTATTGCTTGTTCACTCCACAAGGAGTAATAGTGCTGTAAGGATACCAAATATAGCTAGATGTGCTGTGCATATAAACTTTTGGCGAAGTATTTTTCTTACCGTGCAAGAAAAAGTCCATTGAAATGTCTTAGAATAAAATGACTGTTCATGGTTATTGCTAAGGTTCCAATCTCTTGACCAGAGCCGTTATTGAACACAACTTATTATCTGCAAACAAACTATACAATAATATTACCATGAAGCTTTTGGAGCATTATCAGAGATCCCTGCAGCTACCATATTATGTGTTTCCTACATGATAATTTTTGAATGCCAGAAACAAGTTCCAAAAACTTGGCAAACAGTGATATTAACAAATATTTTGGGTTATAACTTTAAGCAGTTCAGCTTTTCAAATTACATTGCTTGAGCAACAGTGTTGATACAGTGTATTTAAATGGCACTGTAGGGCAGTTATTTAATACTAATTGTTTCATACTATAACACAGTTTTCAGAAGCTAGAGGTTCTTGTTCAAGGTTCCGTACTCCAAAAGAGACTTCTGAAGTTGTGGTTATGTGAAATCTCTTTGGCCCAGAGTCTGGGTGGCAATAATGCAGAGTCTTAAAAACAAATTGGAGGGGGGAAGACATCTAAAGGTTAGGGATCTTTTAGCAGCTTCATAAATATGTTGGAAACAAAATGAATACACTTTCTCAGGTCTGTCTCTCTAATTCCTGCTTTGAAGGAGAAAAGATAGCTTCTCAGATGATAACCGAGGGTCGCTGGAATGGATTTATTGATCAAATTGTTGGAATAGTTCATTCTGAAGTAAGGTTGTCCCTCCTTTTCTGGTGGTGCAATTCAAAATTAATTGGTTGTGCTGTTCTGCACAGCACGAGCAAGTTATATTTTAAAATGAGGATCTACTACATCAGAGGTTCTCAACCTTTTTCTTTCTGAGGCCCCCCCACGTCCCAACATGCTACAAAAACTCCACTGCTCACCTGTGCCACAATAGCTGGTTTTCTACATACAAAAGATAGAGCAGCGTTAAAGGGGTACCAAGCATGGCAATTGCATGGGGCTCCATGACACAGATGCCCCCGCGAAACTACGTTGCTCAGGCTTTGGCTTCAGCCCCGGATGGTGGGGCTCAGGGCCCCAGGCTTCAGCCCCATGTGGTGGGCCTTTGACTTTCTGCCCTGGGGCCCAGCAAGTCTAATGCTGGCCCTGCTTGATAGACCCCCTGAAACTAGCTCCTGGGGGCCCTGGACACCTGTTTGAAAACCACTGTGCTACATGAACCAAATAAAACTTACACCAAAAGTGACAGTGCTTGGTCTTGCTATAACCAGCAGTTGGCAGACTCTGTACTGTAAGTAGCAATTTAGCAGGTTTACTTGTGACTTACGAAACTGTGTTTAGCAGCTTTTTAAATTTTAAGAGAACTTGTGTGATTGACACTAAACAAAATAGTTATACCAGAGTGCAAAAAAAATATCATCCTATTAGGCCTGGTCTACACTACGACTTTAATTCGGATTTATCAGCTTTAATTCGAATTAACCCTGTAACCGTCCACACAACGACGCCATTTAATTCGATGTAAAGGGCCCTTTAAATCGATTTCTGTACTCCACCCCAACGAGCGGAGTAGCGCCAAAATCGATTTTAGCAATTCGAATTAGGGTTAGTGTGGCCGCAATTCGATGGTATTGGCCTCCGGGAGCTATCCCACAGTGCATCATTGTGACCGCTCTGGACAGCAATCCGAACTCGGATGCACTGGCCAGGTAGACAGGAAAAGCCCCGCGAACATTTGAACTTCATTTCCTGTTTGCCCAGCGTGGAGAGCACAGGTGACCACAGATACCTCATCAGCACAGGTAACCATGCAGGCTGATAATCGAAAAAGAGCACCAGCATGGACCGTGAGGGAGGTACTGGATCTGATCGCTGTATGGGGAGAGGATTCAGTGCTTGCAGAACTTCGTTCTAAAAGACGAAATGCAAAAACTTTTGAAAAAATCTCCAAGGGCATGATGGAGAGAGGCCACAATAGGGACTCTGAGCAGTGCCGCGTGAAGGTCAAGGAGCTCAGACAAGCCTATCAAAAAACAAAGGAGGCAAACGGTCGCTCCGGGTCAGAGCCACGGACATGCCGCTACTACGCCGAGCTGCATGCAATTCTAGGGGGGGCTGCCACCACTACCCCACCTTTGTTCGTGGATTCTGGGTCGGGGATAGTCTCGACGCCTGAGGATTCTGCCGAGGGGGTAGAGGAGGAGGAGGAGGAGGAGGAGGATGAGCTTGCAGAGAGCACACAGCACTCCCTTCTCCCCAACAGCCAGGATCTTTTTCTCACCCTGACTGAAGTACCCTCCCAACCCTCCCAAGCCAGTACCCAAGACTCTGACCCCATGGAAGGGACCTCAGGTGAGTTTACCTTTTAAAATATAAAACTTGTTTTAAAAGCAAACGGTTTTTAATGATTACTTTGCCTGACTTTGCATTCGCGGTCAGTTCAGCTACTGGAAAAGTCTGTAGCTACTGGAAAAGTCTGTTAACGTGTATGGGGATGGAGCGGAAATCCTCCAGGGACATCTCAATGAAGCTCTCCTGGAGGTACTCCGAAAGCCTTGCCAGAAGGTTTCTGGGCAGTGCATCTTTATTCCCTCCTCCATGGTAGGACACTTGACCACGCCATGCTTGCAGCAAGTAATCTGGTATCATTGCCTGACAAAGCCTGGCAGCGTATGGTCCCGGTGTTTGCTGGCATTCAAGCAACATCCGTTCTTTATCTTGTTGTGTAATCCTCAGGAGAGTGATATCACTCCTGGTAACCTGGTTGAAATACGGGAACTTAATTAAGGGGACAGAGGTGGCCATTCCTACTGGGCTGTTTGCCTGTGGCGGAAAATAAATCCTTCCCTGCAGTTAGCCAAGCGCAGATGGGAAATTGGCCCTGAGTTTTTCGCGTTTGGCTAGCAGGGATCTTCCCTGTTACCAGCCACGCGGTGGGGGGAGGGTACCGTGATCATCCCAGATTTTTTTTTTTTTTTTTTGGGTCGGCGGCGGGGGGGGGGTAGTTTGGTGCCTGCAGGGATCTTCCTGCAGGGTTAGTTTGTTTTCTGGTGCTGCTGAATGTTAACAGAAAAACCGCAGCACTCTACTTGCCTGAAGGGGCCCAGACAAGCACCACCACACTGCCCCCCCCCCCCCAACTGGCTGAGATTGGCCAGGCTTCTGCAGCACTCTACAAGCTATGCTTGGTATGTTGGAAAGCACGGACGGCGCTGAAGCTTACCATGGCCGCATGCAAGCCGAATTCTGTTGCTGGAACGTGAACCTCTGTTGCCCAGACCTGTGATTGATCTCTAGCAGCAAAGTCACAGGCACTCAGCATTAAGAGGCAAAATGCGACCTTGCACAGAAATCACATGTGCTATGTAATGTGAACAGTGTTGGTCACCGTGAAAGAGTATAAGCATTGTTCTGCAAAATGTAGCTTTTAAAACAATTCTCTCTTTTTTCCCCTCCCTACAGCAGCTGCAAATTCCTCAAGCCTCCCTCCTCCATCCCGAAGGTTATCACAGATAAGGCGTCGTAAGAAGAAGACGCGGGAGGACATGTTTTCTGAAATTATGCAATCCAGCAGGAGTGACAGAGCTCATCTGAATGAGTGGAAGGAAACAGTTTCAAAGTATAGGAAAGAAGTCAGTGAACGTGAGGAGAGGAGGGACCAACGTGAGGAGAGGAGGGACCAACGTGAGGAGAGGAGAGACGATCGAGATGAGAGATGGCGGCAGGAAGACCAGAGGATGAAGGATGCAACGCTGGGGCTGCTCCGGCGTCTGGTGGAGGTTCAGGAACGGCTGCTGGAAAACAGACTGCCGCTTCAGCCCCTGTTCCACCCTCCCCCCTCCCCATGTTCCGTATCCTCCTCACCCAGACGTGTAAGAACACGGGGGGGGAGGCTCCGTACACCTTCCCATTCCACCCCAGTAGACAGCCCAAGCAAAAGGCTGTCATTTTTTTAACCTTTTCTTTGTGGCTTTTTCCTTCCCAGCAATCCTCCTCCCAAATACCACCCGGGTTCCCTCCCTCTTTTTCTAATCTATTAATAAAGAATAAATGATTTTTAAATGATAGTGACTTTATTTGGTTTGAAAGAAAGCTGGGGGAAGGGGCAGGGTGGGTTCCTTACAGAAAATCAGTCAATAAAGGGGGCGGGTTTTCATGAAGGAGAAAAACAGATATTTCACACGGTAGCCTGGCCAGCCATGAAACTGGTTTTCAAAGCTTCTCTGATGCACAGCGCTTCATGGTGTGATCTTCTAATCGCCCTGGTGTCTGGCTGCGCGTAATCAGCAGCCAGGCGATTTGCCTCAGCCTCCCACCCCGCCATAAAGGTCTCCCCCTTACTTTCACAGAGATTGTGGAGCACACAGCAAGCAGAAATAACAATGGGGAGATTTCTTTGGCTGAGGTCAGAGCGAGTCAATAATGAACGCCAGCGGCCTTTTAAACGGCCAAATGCACATTCTACCACCATTCTGCACTTGCTTAGCCTGTAGTTAAACAGCTCCTGACTCCTGTCCAGGCTGCCTGTGTATGGCTTCATAAGCCATGGCATTAAGGGGTAGGCTGGGTCCCCAAGAATAACTATGGGCATTTCAACATCCCCAACGGTTATTTTCTGGTCCGGAAAGTAAGTCCCTTGCTGCAGCCCTTTAAACAGAGTAGTGTTCCTGAAGACGCGAGCGTCATGAACCCTTCCCGCCCAGCCCGCGTTGATGTTGGTGAAACGTCCCTTGTGATCCACAAGTGCTTGCAGCACCATTGAAAAGTACCCCTTGCGGTTTATGTACTCGGTGGCTTGGTGCTCCGGTGCCAAGATAGGGATATGGGTTCCGTCTATTGCCCCACCACAGTTAGGGAATCCCATTGCAGCAAAACCATCCACTATAGCCTGCACATTTCCCAGAGTCACTAACTTTCGTAGCAGCACCTGAGTGATTGCTTTGGCTACTTGCATCACAGCAGCCCCCACAGTAGATTTGCCCACTCCAAATTGATTCCCGACTGACCGGTAGCTGTCTGGCGTTGCAAGCTTCCACAGGGCTATCGCCACGCGCTTCTCAACTGTGAGGGCTGCTCTCATCTTGGTATTCTGGCGTTTCAGGGCAGGGGACAGCAAGTCACAAAGTTCCATGAAAGTGCCCTTACGCATGCGAAAGTTCCGCAGCCACTGGGAATCGTCCCAGACCTGCAACACTATGCGGTCCCACCAGTCTGTGCTTGTCTCCCGGGCCCAGAATCGGCGTTCCATGGATAGAATCTGCCCCATTAACAACATGATCTCCAAAGCACCGGGGCCTGTGGTTTCACTGAATTCTGTATCCGTGTCTGTGTCCATGTCCTCATCATGCTGCCGCCGCCGCTGCCTCCTCTCCTCGTTTTTCTGGTCCTGGCTGAGCATAAACTCCACGAGAACGCGCGAGGTGTTTGCAATATTCATGAGTGCTGTCTTGACCTCAGCGGGCTCCATGCTTGCCGTGGTATGGAGTCTGCAGTGTTCACCCACCCAGGAAAAAGGGCGCGAAAATGGTTGTCTGCCGTCCGTTGCTTTCATGCAGGGAGGGAGGGAGGGAGGAAGTGAGACTGTACCCAGAACCACCTGCGACGATGTTTTTTGTCCCATCAGGCACTGGGATCTTAACCCACAATCCCAATGGGCGCGGGAGACTGCGGGAACTATGGGATAGCTATGGATTTGCTACCCACAGTGCAACGGTGCAGAAATCGACGCTAGCCCCGGTACTTGGACGCACACCACCGAATTACTGTGCTAGTGTGGCCGCACTCATTTCGACTTTATACAACCTGTTTCTCAAATCCGAATTATCTAAATTCGGATTAATCCCGTAGTGTAGACATACCCTTAGTCTTGTAAATACCTGTTCAGTAGGAAATTTCCCACCCCCATTTTGTGCTGCAATACATAATCATGTAATGTACAGGCAATCCATTTAATTTTTCTAAATTTAGAAATAATTATACTATACATTTAGTAAATAGACATACTTTTTTGTCACACGTGAAATACCAGTAGAACTGCTTATAGCTGAAATAAAGTAGAATGGCAAGGACTAAGTCTGCTTTTGCAAATTCATTTTTCTCTTAGCTCCTGAAGCTTTACCAACATGAGACAAACAGATTCAATTACTGTGTTCCCAAGTTTACAAGCAGAACAGACAGCGCAGGCTATAGATGCTGATGCCTTAGTAAACCTATACTTAAAATTTTCTGATTGTAATGCATCTCATTCCAGGCTATACAGATGAAATCAACTAGGACTATGAAAAAAACTACCTGAAAAATTCACCCTTTGCTTCTACTCATTTTCTTCTAAAACCCTGATTGATACAAGTCATAGGGAGTATACAGTATTTTATTTAAAACTCATGAAGTTGATTCAGTGTACCCACTCTGGTATTGCTGCCTCAGAAAGATGCTTTGCTGCTTTGAAAGCTGAGGTTTAACAGTACAGGGAGAAGTAAAATCTCCGCAGCAAAAATTCTTATTTTGTAACAGCACTTACTGTTTACTAAACTGCTTTGTGATCTGGTCCCTTTCCATTTGCAAACGTAAGTATCACGTTTCTGTTAATTGTGGTTATTCCAATAAAGTAAGGAATGAGCCAATTAGATCAACATAGCCCGTGTTGCCTTTTATTTTTTTTTTAAACAGTCACTTGTAATACTTTGCTCTGACAGTTTGAGTTTCAATGTATGAAAACTGTAATATAATTGTAACCTTCCAAGTTTCCAATGTTGGATTTGCAATTTAAATATCTAGAACATCCAGGAAAAGAAACATCCTTCTCTTACAAGTCAGGTAGCAGGAAAATAAGTTAACTATCAGAGCTTATTGTGCCTTATGTTCTTGTAGGATGGGAGCAGAAATATTGTGGGGAGAGTATTCAATAGACCTAGAGTAGGCTAGTATTAGCAAGATATTGGGAACAGATTACTCTTTCCAAGACAGTTTTGTATGGTAAAACTCAAGAAGCTGTAGTAATGATAAAATTAACACACATCTGTTCACAATAAGTGAAGCAAAGACAAATTTTGAGGTTGTTTCCTTTATTGATGTTTTCCTACAAATAGTGCTTGGTAGCAATTACATTAAAATGCCTACAACAGCGCTTTGGTGAACAGTAAATACAGCAGGAGATGGGAAGACTTTTGCATATGGAACTCTAGGACACACAAATGAATACAGGAATACCTGAAATAGATGAGAAAAGACAATTATACACAAGGCTGAGATTCATAATATTATTGGTGTTGTTAAGTAAATTACAGGGTAGTGTATTAAGTTTTACATTGCTTGAATGCTTACTGTATACATATGCCTCAAAGCAAGGATGCGAGAACAGGATGTGACTCAATGGATATTATTGAAAAAATGAATGAATACAAGAGCTTAGCCTTTTCCTCGGTTTACACGAAGATCTTCAGTGTGCCTGAAAATCAGACCCTCTGTGGTGCAGTTTTGTTTTTTCAATGCAAGGTGAACAAATCTACATTTTGGGTGAGGTTTTTAAAAGCTCTCGGCATTTGCTGAACTTTTCACTGAAGTTAATGAGTTTTCCCATCGACATCAGGAGGAGCAGTTAGCTCAGTGCTGAGAGATTTGAAAATCCCACCTGTGAGCTACACCTTGACTAGGAGGTGAATAGAACGCTCACATTATTGACATGACTGTGATTCTTGTTTTACACAGAGCTGAAGTTTGGTTAGATGGTAAAATTACTAGGGGCTAATCCTGAACAAGTGAGTGAAGTCCTCCTAAACAAACCGCTTTTACTTGCAGACAACACTGCAACGGAGTGGAGCTGAGAGAATGGCTGCTCACTCCACACATTGCTGTGCAAGGGCAGAGCTGAGGGAACGGCTGCTGCTCGAGCGGGTGTGGGCACTGCTCGAGCAGGTGTGTCTGCTTCTTGGAATGAAGCACAGTAGAAACGTGGCAGTTGCTTCCTTCTGCAACACACTCAACAGTTGAGCTACATAGGTTCTCGGTGGAACACACCCATTGGCCCCATTCTTTCGTGTGTCTGACATGCTGTATTGCTTTGTGGAGTCCCAATGCAGATGCCACCTAGTGTGGAATACTCTGCACCTTTGGTTAACCAACAAGGCTGTCCCCAAGTGGCCTTGCATTCCCCTGCCAGGCATTTTGTTCATAGAAACAATACACTTTTCTTTTCAAATTGGCTTGAGTCACTAAGGTAACACTCAATCCTTGTTGCCGTGGTGTGTCTATCACATGTCAAGTACCTGCTGATTTCCAAAAGCCATATTACAGATGGATGGCCAGCTTGGGCCCAGGAAGACTTCAGTTAAATATACACAGGGTGAGCACAGCAGAATATTCCCTCTCTATCCTAATCAGACCTGTCCACTAATTGCATATCATTTTAATTGTATACCAACTTTTTTTAATCACATGAACCATTTGTTCTACAACTAACTTTAAACAAGATATTGCATTATAGAAGCCTCTTGATTTATCAAACACGCTTACAAATACATATTAAGTAAGTGACAAACCTTGCTAGAATATCCCCATCTCTTTCCTTATGTTAATATCTCTCTTCAGCTGACAAAGAGAACATGGAGCACAACACACAGCAGTGCAGCAATCACAGAGGAGGGTTCCCTAGTTAAAAAGAATTAAAATATTACTGGCTGTAGACTTCAGAAGATGTACATCTAACTTTTCAGTGACTTTAGTACATTGAATGGACCTAAAATCAGGTCCACATGGGCTTTCAATGCTGCCTTTGAGTGACAGGGGCATTATGGAAAAAAAAATTAGTTAAACAACTTTTACCAAAGGATTTTTGCCACAATCACAGATAAAAAAAAAAGAGGCCAAGCCTTACTTGGTTATCTAGTCCATGTCCCTGCTATTACAAGCAGAAAAAAAGAAGTGTGCCCACAGCTGGCAACCAGTTGCCTGCTGTAGGAGGAAAAGAGATTGGGCTGCTGGTACCAAGTTGCCTCTGAAGAGGGCTGGTTTAGGCACTAAAGAAGCTATTTACTCAAATTAGGCAGCGGATTTAAATAATGAGTGGGATTTACGCAATAACAAACACGTTTTAGCAGCTGGATATCAAATGAGACTAGAGATTGGAAGCCCTGCGAGGTCAAGCTAGTCCACCTCTCTACCTATGCAGGACTGTGCCTTACAGAATGTTCTGCGGGGGTTTTTCAGTTTCCATTTTAATGTCTCCAGTAATGGGTTTTCAGCCCATAAATTGGGACACTTCTCTACAGCCTATTTTCTTTTCACATTAGGAAGTATTTTCAGATACTCACCCTAGGTTTTCCTTTTCTTACCTTCATCCTATTAAGATTTCTTATACCACACCTTAAAATATCGCTCTACACCTTTCAGACTTTGTAGTTATAATCCCCTGTATTATTGCTTGGCCAAACTATAGATATTAGCTCTTAATTTTTCCTAAAAGTCAGTACCACTAGGCTCCTAATTATTTTCACTGCTGTTCTCCAGTTTTCTTCCAGTGTATCTACATTCTTCTGGTATTGAAGATCCCACCAGTGAACAAAATATTCTAGGTGTGGGCTCACTAGGATCACACAGAACGACTCTGGCCTTCCTGCTGTGTGACAAAGGGACAGGTTTTAAAAAGACCTTGGTTCCTAAGTACATTATGAATAGTGCTCATCACCCAGAATCTATTGTGAGCGCCTCTGAAAAGCTGGTTAATTCATTTAGATGCCTAAATAGGAGCTGAGCTTTTTTGAAAAATCCAAAATCTACAGTATATTTCTATAGATTCCAAAATGTCATTGGCCTTTTGTTGTTGCTATATCATATTTGTAAGCTTATATCTAATTTACTGATCAGTTTCAACCCCAAAGTACATGTTGGTGTTATTCCTTTCCATGTATTTCCACCAATAGAGTATCTGAGTTTTGGATTATTCTTCCCTAGGGACATTAAGCTGAATCTCATTTTTTAATATCCTTTAAAAACATGATTAAGTTTAAGTGTCTTTAGAGTCTACTGTATTACAAATGCAAAGTTTATGTATTATTGTATTTTACTTTTTAGGGGAGAGACATGACCAATGCAAACTTTGGGAAGTGCTGGGAGCTTCAGAAGACTAGACTGAACAATGTGCCCAGCAAGGAAGAACTTTTCATACAAACAGAGTTAAGTGGGTTTCCCGGGGAATACCTGAGAGGAGGTGAATGTAAATTCCCACCTCTGGTTAGGCAAAGATCCAACCTATTAAAGCTACAGAGAAGCCCATGGTTTGCTGACTATCTATTCCCAGAGTCTGAAGCTATATAAAGGGAAATCTGAACTATTCATGGTTTGTGCTAGTTCTGAGCTTAGGCTGTTATGAACTTGTGATCACAAAAAAGCCCCTTTGTGAGGTTTGAAAGACTGGCTCCTACCAGAGCCTTTGTTAGAGTGGGGGGTGATCTCTGGTAGGCTTATTAGCATGCTTGTATGATGTTCTCCTGTTTTAATAGGATAAAATCATTGCAGAGAAAACCTAAGAATAAGTGTGCTTGCTTAGAAGGAGCTGTGTAGTAACTTACACAGTGGGCAATTACAGCTGTTCATAGTCCCTAGAGAGAAATTGAAGTGCAGACGCAGGCCGATTAGGTAGTCTGGATTGCTAGGGATGTTGCATTGTAGGCAGGGGACTATGCAGCCTGGAAATACCCCAGTCAGGAAGGAGAGAGACACATGTCTCTGCCTAAGAGAGATGACAGCTAGGGAGTGGGAAGCTTAAGAGTTGGTGCCCTGGATGGCCACAGAGGGGGAATACAGGTGCAGTTGCCATGAACTGTGACACTAATGTTATGGCCATAATTCTATCCTTCCCAGGTCCCTTCATGTTATTCCTCCCCTCATTGGTGATCACATGTTCTTTTGAGCATGAGATAAACAAAGGATTAGATAGTAACTAACAGGGATTCTGTATCTTGACCGGTAGAGAGTCCTCATGGCAACGCTTGTGCCACAACAGCAGCATTCACCCATATCTTTGGCAACTTTACATCCAAGACAACAGAAACCGAATGTTCCACATGCACCTGCATAAAGACAAAACAACAAATGGATATTCTCCCCACCATTTATGCAGTCAGTTAACTTTTACCGCCATTTTTAGGAGAGACATAGAAGTGCCTAGACAAAGAGAAGGAGAAAGTTAGGCATGTGCCAATGGGCCAGAGCCTGCGGAAAGGAAGGTGGGATCTTTGAAAGACCTCAGCAATGATGTCACATAAAGCTGTTATCTCAGCTGCAGCTCTCTCCCCCATAACCAATGAAGTAGCAGGTGATAGCCATACATGACATCACTATTCAGATCCCCCAAAGAATGGAAAGACAGGCTCTAATAATCTGATAGCTCATAATGAACTTTGGAGAGCAAAACAAATAGCCGATATTTTAGTTTCACACCATTATGTTTGACTGGAACACTAGCTGGTTTTGTTAGTATATAGTGCAGACTTGGTTTGTGTTTAGTTCATGTAGATCTTTGGTAAATATTTTGATTCAACAATAAACCATGATCTGTGTGTAGGACTGTTCCTCAGAAAAACAAAAGAATCATTTCAGAACAGTGGTAGCAAGTAAATGTAATCATAAATAAAACAAATATAGATGTCATGTGGTCTGAGGGCTGAAGGTTTAGTGTGAAGGTCTCTCTTTAAAACAAGAATACCTGGTGTGGAGTTCTTCTTTAACATAAGTAGTAGAGGTCTATAGTTTGGAATTGAAATACTAAAGTTTTAGTCCCACCTGTGTTTTATATGGAGTAGCTGTGTCTGTTGTCTGCACAGTATAGATTTATTACCAGGTGGTACCAGCCCATCAAATCTGTGACCCTCAGTTGTCTGACTGGGGCAGAAGTACCAGGACTCGTTCTGTGTACGTGAAAGAATGGGTGAGTGATCTTGCCATCTAGTGGCTGGCTCACACTATGCATGTGGGACCATTCACTATAAGCCATTCTTTTTTAATTTAAATAATAGACAACTATTCCCCCACCCTCATTTAAAAGTCACTCCCATTAATGAACAGAGATATAACATTAATCCAAAACTCAAGACACCACAAGCCAAAATAAAAGTCAGATATTCACATTCACTTACAGACTTTACAGTCACTGCAGCAGTCGAATGTCCCGGTCTGCCAGGAATTACGTGCAATAGAAGCAACACCAAACTGGGGCTGACTCGTAACAGGGGCCGAGGCCATTTCTAGTTTCACTAAATCAGTTTAGAAGTGTACAGCCTGGAAGGAAAAATAAAAGGAACATGTTAAAAAGCTCTGTTAGTGATTAGCAGGGCTGCAGTGTCAGGGTATCTCGTCATTGTGGGGATGCAATTAGGGGAATGTTACTTACATCGCTTTGTGAAATGGCACTATGTTTCTCACTTTGTTAGAAGCAATGCTATAAAGCCTGGATAGTTTTGGTGGACATCTTAGGCCAAATTGTAGTCAATGGGATTAGACCAGTTTCTTCAGACCAGGTTATTAATGGGTGAGGTTTCAATCTAACAGCATATTTTCCCCTAACATCACATTGGGGATTCCTGATTCAAAGGAAAGGGTGCCACTAACTAAATGGCCAACATATTTTCCAGCAACATCTAACAGTTCCTTGGCCATCTCCAGGTGACATCAGACCTATGCTGATCCTACTTGGCATGTGTGATCTGAGACCATCACAACGCAAAATACTACAGACATCATTGCAGAAACAGAAATCTCTCTTGCTGCTGTTCTCAAAGACAGAGATTAGCCCTCAAATCAAGATTTTCTTGCTGCTGCTGACACTTAGCCAAACATTCAGATTTCACACAGTCCTTTACTCTGGCCAATTCCCTTTGACTTCAGTGATGGTTTGCCTAAATCAGGAATGATTCTGGCAATCATAAACAGTTTTCATACATTTTCAGACAACAGCGTATAGTACTGTACATATGTAGAATATGTATTGTACCCATTATAAATGTACATAGTAAAGGAACACCCACTTAACAAATCACCTAAGTCTGAAAATGTTGCAGCTACTACATGGTGACAATTACTCAGCTACTATTGTGACACGTAACACCTAAGATTACTATCAATGAAAGATTAAACAAAACATTTTTCTGATTTTTTAGTTTGCTTACTTTGTACATTTAACTGTGGTTGGTTTAAATGTTTCCCCTGTACAGTCAGTGACTCGCTTTCCCTTGGTTTTTGTGTGTGTCTTTCACTCAGTAACATGGGGGAGGAGCACACGTTTAAGCAATAAGAAAAAGCGATTGATTGTAAAACAACAAAAAGTAGCGAGGGCTCCGAAACAGGCACTGGATCAGAAACTACGTTCAATTAATTTTGTAAATCAACTAGTTTTATAGTTGGAGTCCCTTTAGTACAGCTGGATTTTATTTGACACCATATCAAAATACATATTTTCTTAGTATGTTTGAATGGCATTTATTACGGTGTTTTCATAAAGGAAAAAACGGTTACTCTCCTTCTCATAACTGCTGTTCTTCAAGAGGTGTTGTATATGTCCATTACACCATAGGTGTGTGCATGTCATGTGCACTGGTGCTGGAGAGTTTTCCCTGCTCGTACTTATAGGGGAGGTCCCACCCACAACCAAGCTCCCTCCCGGTGCTTCAAAGTGAGGGTATATAGGGCAGAGCCACTCCGCCCCTCCCTCCTCCCCCCAGTTCCTTTGCACCAGAATGCCAGTGGTAAACGCCAGTGCCAGGGAAGGAGAATGGGTCGTGTAATGGACACATGCAACACAACTCTTGTTCTTTGAGATATGAGAAGGCGAGTAATCATTTTTTCTTTTTTGAGTGCTTGCATGTGTCCATTACATCAGGTGATTCTCAAACTATTACCCCAGGACATGGGGCATGGAGTCTCAACAGAAGATGGACCGCAGAGCCGTCTTTGGGTGTTTGTGTCCTCTCTTGATGCAACAGGCAGTGCGTGATGTCTGGTGAAAGTATGAATGGAAGACCCCACATTGTTGTACTACGAAAGGTCCATAATTGGGACATGTACCCGGAATGCTGCTGAGGTCAAATGAGCTCTGATCGAGTGCACTGTGAGTGTTGCAGGCGGTGCAACTCCTTTGGCATCAGAAGATTGTAATGCAGCTGGTGATCCATTTCTAGAACCTTTGAATCGTAATCTGATGGCCTCTCATATGTTCTGCGTAAGAGACAAGAGCTCAGAAGTAACCTGAAAAGACTTTGTTCTATCCAGGTAAAATGTCCAAGCTTGCTAAACATCCAAGGTGTGGAGCCTCCACTTATCCTTGTGCATATGCAGCTTCAGAAAGAAAACTGGCAAGTAGATAGACTGATTCAAGCAGAAATCAGATACCACCATTAAGAGAAACCTGCCGTGTTGTCTCAGCTGAGCCTTGTCTTTGTAGAACACTGTATTGGGTGGATCTGTGACCAATGCGTTCGCTTCTCCCACCCTCAAGGCGGAGGTGATGGCCACTAGGAATCCATCTTTGCTGACAGGTATAGAAACCAGCACGATGTTAAGAGTTTAAAAGGAGGTCCATTAGTGCAGACAACACCAGATTCAAATCCCAGGAAGACACTGGTCTCTGATAGATGGTTTCTGCTGATCAGAAACCAGGTCATGACTGGGTGATTGAAAACAGTCTTACCATTTACACAAAGGTGAAATGCCAAGATGGCTGCCAGATGTACCAAACAGAACTGAGGGCTAGACCTGACTCCTTAAGGACAGTCGAGACTTGATTGAATCTTGGTCTGAGTCGGGGATGCACTGTGGGAAGCTGCCCACATGGAAAAACATTTCCAGTTTTACTAAGCTAAGTAGCTCATGCAGATGGCTTCCTGATATTAAGAAGCACACTCTGGACTGCCGCAGAGCAATGTGCCTCCTCTATATTCAACCACTGATGAACCATGCCGTAAGGTGCAGTGCTTGCAGATCCAGGTGCAGCACCTGGCCATTATTCTGTAACAGTAGGGCTCTGGTTACTGGTAATAGTAAAGGCTCGTGAGTGAACAGTTTGCAAAGGTCCGAATATGACCCAAGCTGAATACCATGTCTGTCTTGGCCAGGCTGGAGCTATAAGGAACATTCTATCCTGATCTTGCTTGAGCTTGAAAAGGACCTCGGAGTCAGGGACACTGGTGGGTGTGTACATAGAAGCTCTTTGTTCCACTGAAACAGGACAGCGTCTGATATTGATTGTAGGCTGTGACTTGCCTTGGAACAGAAACAGGGACCCTTCCTGTTCTGTCACATCGTAAACAGATCTACGGATGGGAACCATCCCCCCCATATCGAACAGCCAAGCTAGATCATTCATGTTGAGAGACCACTTATAGTCCAAACTGAAAGACTTGCTCTGACGATCCGCCAAGCCATTTTGAAGCCCCAGCAGGTGTGATGGCTTGAGAGTGAGTGAGCTCCAAATGCACCCACTCCACTGCTTGACATTCTTCTGTCCAACCTGGCACCCCATTGTTTGTTCACATAAACCAGGGCTGTGGAACTATCGGTGAGCACCTAGATACGTGAACGTGAGGCAAGAACTGCCGACACGCACAAAATGTTTCACATAATTCAAGAACATTTATGTGCGATGTGGCCTCATGGGTTGTCCACAGTTCTTGAGCCTGAAGATCACCAGATGTACTCCCCACCCCATAGCTGAGGCATCCATTTACCAGTCATGATAGGGAGAGGGGGAGAAAGTGGGACTCCCCTGCACAGATGTTCTTGTCTCACCCACCACGTCAGAGATGACAGTACCATGTCCCGGATGTGCACCAGCTTCTCTAGGTCATGAATATGAGGGTGATAAACTGACTTGAGCCATAGCTGCAAAGCTCTGAGGTGCAGCCTGGCATGAGGACTGACACATGTACATGCTGTCATATGACCCAAGTCTGAGAGAACTCCTCACAGTGGTCTGGGAATGGCTCATGAGCGGGGATGCACAGAGATATCCTAGTGTGTGAAATCTGGAAAGACGCAGGGAAGCCCTGGCCAAGGCTGAATCCAGGATGACCCCAGTTGATTCCATCCCTTGCAGAGCTCTTAAGGTCGATTTTTCTTTGTTCAGTTTTAGGCCCCAGATGCTGAACAGACAGCGTTTGGGGCGTATGTAGCAACTATGAACCAACCAGTCGTCCAGGTGAGGATAGACGTGGATATCTCCTTTGTGAAGGTAGGCTGCCACTACAGCCATGCACTTGGTAAAAACTGTAGGTGCTGAAGATAGACTGAAGGGCAGAATGGTGAAATGGTAATGGCTGTCTTCTATGATGTACCTCAGAAATCTCCTGTGGCCAGGATGGATCACTACATCGAAATAGGTATCCTGTAAGTCAAGGGCAGCATACCAGTCTCCCAGATCCAGGGAAGGGATCATCATAGTCAGGGATCTCACATGGAACTTTACCTTCTTGGTGTATTTGTTCAGGTTCCAAACATCCAGTATGGGCCTGAGCGCTCCTTTGGCTTTGAGTATTAGGAAATATCAGAAACAAACTCCCCTGCACTGATGAAGAAGGGGCACCGCTTCTCTCACTCCCAAAGAACGTATAGTCTGCACCTCTTACCTCAGCACGGACTCACAAGAGGGGTCTCTGAAGCACAGTTGCCAACTTTCAGGCGGTAAATAAGCACCCCTACTTTCACAATATAGCCCAAAATCAAGCTAATCCCATTTCAAAACAAGCCAATCCCTAAGAACCCCAACACTCTATGTGACTCGATCCCCCCCAGCATACAGTCTGGGACTGTGGTGGGCCCGCTGTGCACCCGACTCTTTCCCCCCTTGCCCCTGCTTGCCGGAAGCCAATCAAACAAAAGAAGCAACAAGCTACAAGCCAAACAAGTAACAAGCCAAAAAGCAACTCACAAGCCAATTAAGCCAAAAACAAGCCCAATTTCTGCATTTTTTTTGTGGGTTTGGCATGTCTGCCCTGAAGAGGGAGTGGGTAGGAGCACGAGGGTGGGATAGAGAGGAGTCTGGAGAGTATATCCCAATTCCACCAAGACAAGCACCCACTTGTTCAATGTAGAAAATGGGACAATCTGTCCCAGAAAGGTGGAAAAAGCCAGGTGAGATCTGGGTTGGATAGTGCGCTGTCCTCAACGTAAGAGTCAAAATGACTGCTCTGAGGTCTGTGGCTGCTGGGATGAAGAAAGTGAGGAAATAGAAGGCATTGGCTTCCTCCTGATGGGCCTTTATCTCCTCTTGGACAGATCAGGCTGGCAGAAGGGGTAGTATTGCTGCCTGAACTAACATTGAGGGTGACGTTTTGTCCTCTTCGTTGCTGGCGTATAAAGGCTGAGAGACTTCGACACCACTCTTGAATCTTTTAGCGTGTGTAACGCCTCCTCTATTTTCGATGCAAATAGAGCACATGCCTCAGAAGGCAGGTCTTCAATTGTTGCACTGCCCCAGGAATCCCCGAGGACTGTACCCAGGATGATCTGTGCATAGTCACTGCTGTCGTCATGGCCCTGGCTGCAGAATCTGCCATGTCTAAAGAAACCTGCAGAGCGGATTGAGATGTGAGGCATCCCTCAGAGACTAGAGACAAGAATTGCTCTCCAGAGTCCTCTGGAAGCTTGCCAGCAATGGAGCTATTGCCTCCAGGCCCAGCCTTAGGGAAAATAGTGCCCTAGACAAACGTGTATTTTGGCACTCTTTCTTTGACAGCACTGTGTATCTGTACTTAAACTCACACACCTTGAGTTCAGGGCCGCCCAGAGGATTCAGGGGGCCTGGGGCAAAGCAATTTTGGGGGCCTCTTCCATAAAAAAAAGTTGCAATACTATAGAATTCTTGTGGGGGCCTGAGGCAAATTGCCCCACTTGCCCCCCCCCCCCCTCTGGGTGGCTCTGCTTGAGTTTACCGGAGAAACTTTTCACTTACACTAGGGACTGGGTACACCTACAGCAGAGACCATTGCAAACAGCACGAGCAGCCTGTATGCTCAGCTCTGGCTCTTTGTAGCACCTGAGCCTCTGGTACTCTGCCATCACTAATACTATACCCATCTCGGTCAGGGCCGGCTCCAGCGTTTTTGCTGCCCCAAGTGGCGAAGGGGAAAAAAAAAAGAAAAGCAGCCATCGGCGGCAGCTCCGCTATTCTTTTATTTCATTCTTTGGCGGCAATTTGGCAGCAGGTCCTTCCCTCCGAAAGGGAGTGAGGGACTCGCCGCTGAATTGCCGCCGAAGACCCGTACGTGCCTCCCCTTTCCATTGACTGCCCCAAGCACCTGCTTTCTTCGCTGGTGTCTGGAGCCGGCCCTGATCTCGGGGACTGAACAAGATTGCAGATGACGAGATCATTGCCTCTTTCAAGAGGGAAGAAAATAGGTGAAAGGAAGATAGAGCATCCTGAAAACAGCAAGCAACATATGCCTTCTCTTAAAACATGGATAATCCCAAAGCACATAGGATAGAAGTTTCCTTGAATTCTTCTGAAATCTGTTTCACAATCCCAATACCATTAGTAAGATGTACTTTGTCTCCATTGGTCATTTTGAAATATAGGCAGCCAAATTTAAACTGTAGCAAAGTTCATTTTTCAGTAAAAACAGCCTCGAACTTTCTGGGAGATATCAATTTCAATATATTTCATAGAATCATAGAATATCAGGGTTGGAAGGGACCTCAGGAGGTCATCTAGTCCAACCCCCTGCTCAAAGCAGGACCAATCCCCAACTACAATCTGAACAGTGTCAGGCAAAAAAAAACAAACAAAAATGAGTTTCTGCTTTTCAGCTTAGGTGCATAATTTTGTCAAATTCCCACTAATAAGATTTACAGCATATTTAATTTTACCTTAATTGGTTTGTTGAGCAGAAAACTAAACATTTTCACTTTTTACTAACTTCCCTTCCCATAAATAACCAACTCAGCAGCTAACAGCTTTTGCAAGTTTGAATACATTGAACTTTGCCAAATAATCTGTCAAACTAAACAAAGAAATATGCACATACCACTTGCAGAGCAGGCTTGGAGAGAGAGAGATCAAGAAATCGCTTTTCTTGGTCCAACTTCAACCAAGTCCCTTATATATCCATATGCAACACAAATTGCAACATGTAAATTAACTAGGCGGCTTTCCAAAACTGCTATTGGCTATTTGTCATCAAGGAATTTAATTATAGGATAATCACAAATTGACCTGAAAATATATTTTGTAAGAACAGTCATCTGTTTTTGCATCACAAAATGACGTATGTTAGATACAAAAGAAATACATTATGCAATACCAAGGGTGAGATTTAATCTTGCAAAACTCAGAACTGAAATCTTTGTTCACATAGTAACTCAAGTCCCTTGTTACATTTTGAATATAGGCTGTCAATTTGTATATCAGGGTGGCCAACCTGTGGCTCCGGAGCCACATGCGGCTCTTCAGAAGTTAATATGCGGCTCCTTGTGTAGGCACCGACTCCGGGGCTGCAGCTACAGGCGCCAACTTTCCAATGTGCCTGGGGGGTGCTCACTGCTCAACCCCTGCTCCAACTCCACCCCTTTCTGCCCCCTCCCCGAGCCTGCCCTTGCTCCTCCCTCCACCCCAGATCCTCCTGCACGCCACGAAACAGCTGATTGGGAGGTGCGGGAAGGGAAGGGGAGGCGCTAATTGGTGGGACTGCTGGTGGGTGGGAGGCGCTGGGAGCGGGAGCTGATGGGGGGCTGCCGGTGGGTGGGAGGTGCTGGGAGCTGGGTGAGGGAGCTGAAGGAGGGCTGCCAGTGGGTGGGAGGCGGTGGGAGTGGGGTGGGGGGGCTGCTGTGGCTCTTTGGCAATGTACATTGGTAAATTCTGGCTCCTTCTCAGGCTCAGGTTGGCCACCCCGGTGTATATATACAAGCAATGTGGTTGAGTTAGTTATAGAAAACGAAATTTAAAATGTCCTGAGTTTGGTATGATTAAAACCATTGCGAAAATTGGCTTTTTAAATTAAAAAAATAAGTAAGCAAGGGGTAAAAAAAAAAAAAAAAAAAAAGTTCCAATAGAGAAAGAACGAAAGAAAATGAATGGGAGAAAGAAAGGGAGAACAGAAGAAATGAGCGCGTAAACATAAAATGATAATGGGTAAAAATTTTGACATAAGTGGACTGATTCTTTATACCATCAGTTTTACACTGATTTGACTCTACAGCACAATTTACACTAGTATAAGACAATTGAGAATGGGGGCCATAATGCTTACATTAAGTACACATTTGTGACTAAAACAAAAATTGAGATTTCTGTAATAATTGTTGCAGTTCAAAAAATAAAGATCAGTGCACTTCAAAATGTTTGTTTACTGATTTAACAGGTCTAGCTCCAGAGATGCTACACTGTGTAATTTGAAATTCTGCCGTGGAAGACCAAGATTGGGATTTTCCAATGCTCCTACATGACTTACAGGAGCACCAGTCCAACTGAAAGTCAATGGAACTTGTGCTCCTAAATCCTCTAGCTACTTTTGAAAATCCCAACCTAAGTAACCTGATTGTATCTGGGGAACTCCATGGGTGGTTTACAAAGGGGATGGAATTCATCTCCCATCTCAGAAAGAAGCTCTGGGGCATTAATTCAGCCCCTGTGGAAGATTTCTGGGCCACTACACACACACAATCACAGATCTAGTATTCCTAATCCTTGAATACCTTATATACTAGCCTACTGAGACCTAAGACATCTACAATCTCTGGCTGTACAAGGTTTATGTGGTCTAGGGGGGCCTTCAATAGCCTCCATACCAAGGATGAATTTCAGGCAGTTCTGCACACTGGTGCTCTTTATGCCAGGGTATCTACATTCTTCCCCTGCAGGGTCATCATCTGGGAGATCAAGATTTGTAGAAGCAAAACCATAAACTTCAAGGAACTTGAGATTCTTGCCCCTTCCCCCCTGCACCATTACATAGAGAATAGATGGGGACAGAATAGTTGAAGTTGATCTTTAGGGTAACTGGGATCTGGTTTGCAAAAATGTATACATATGTTCTCTTCCATACTTTTCATTAACTCTTTCCCCACCCCCAAGCCTTCTCCTTTTGAAGATTGCTTTGAAAACGTAAATCTATTTAAAATTTTAAATCAATCAGCAGGGCTGAGAGCTATCACAGCTCTTCCCTAGAGATCACTGGTTATCCGTGCCAGTGCTGGCCTTTCGGGTTTGTGAGGCCACGCACACACCACGGTGTACCTTAACTACCTAAGCTGCATCTCTCATTACGGGCAAAAGTTACAGGATTGAAATCATGCAGTAATGTCAAGCTCTCATACCAAATATAGCTGAAGATACTACTTCAGAACTCCAAACTGAGGGTGGGGATTATACATACTATAGGGAGAAGTTAATACACAAAAATCCAATTTTAGGAAAAGAGAGAACATTTTGGATGGATCTGTCCACTTAAAAAACCCTATCCAGCTGGTTTGAAGATGCAATTTCAAGGATCTTGAACACCTTCAAGCCACCCACCCAGAATAGACTGTTGTATTTAAAACAATCCTGAGACTACATGGACATTGTCAAAGACTTCATTTTGCATTTGCCTACCATTCTTCGTATGTGACAGGGTGCGGTCTGTCTTCTTAAGGCACTATTCAGATTTGGTTTTGTTTTCCTTAAGGATTCAGGTCACTCTCCTGTTCGGAGTTTCCTTGTTCAGTGTGACATTGGTGTGAGTGAAATGGATCGGAATGAAGTGCAACAGGTGCAGCATCTTTCTTTTCTTCTCAGAGAGCCAACACAAGTCAAATAGGCAAATGCATACACCTATGGACAAGTTATACTGATAATTACTAATGATTTGGAGAGCCAGATGCAACACGTTCATAACTGAGAATCTGGAACATGGGAAACTATTTTTAAAAGGCCAGAATCCTCAATAGAATAGAGGCTTCCAGAAAGCACTGATCTAGATTTGGCTAGTAAGCCAATAGTTTAAACTGGTACTGATAAATAAACTGGGGTTGTGTATTTTGTTCTGTGCTTTTCTCCAAGATGAGGATGACATGAAATTCTCCACCCACTTCGAGAATACCGGGGGGGGTTGTTTGTATTTTAAGGAAAGAACAAACCAACGAAGCCACTCTCACCGTGCTATTACCTTAATGATATTCTTTTAATAGTTTTGTCCCCCACCTCTTTTGACAACATGGGAGCAGGAGGGAACCAATAGTTCTAAGGAAGCTAAAAGTTAACATGGCTTTCTCTCTCTCCTTATTGGTGACCCAGAATCACTAATGACAACACCACAGCTTTGAGTAGATGGCTTAAAACCTAAAACCGCACAATACCTTAATTAGAAACAGTTAATTTAAAGGCAGATCTAAAGTCTCAAAGTCCCTGATATCTAGAGCACACACCATTTAACATTTAAAAAAAAAAAACACAGAATAGAGGACAAGAGAGAATTTACCTAGTTTTAGAAAAAACTTGGCCCAAACATCTAAAAGCCCGCAGGAAAAACAAAACTATCATGAGTTGCTAAAATATATTGAAATACTTGGAGACGTGTATGTAGGACTAAACTGAAAAATGCATCCTTAGTGAATAAGATTCTTAATTTGTTTACTTTTTGCTTAAAATATTTTGTTTGTTCAAAGAGTCAGAGAAAATTATTTTGAGAAAAAATAATTAACAAAAGAATTATAAAAGCAAGATGGAAGCCTTATAAAAAACGACAGTCAGGCCAAATCCTGCAATAAACTCAGTGCAAACAGATCCATGTATCCATGGGCTAGTGGTTTCAGTGGGACTCTATGTGGGGGCAGTGATTTGCCCACAAGAACTTGGTTGAGGGTGTGGTGCCTTACTTACAAGAACTGTCAGAGCTCATTACTACAGGAAATTACATCTGCCTCATCTAAAAGAAATGCCAGGGAAGCAACTCAGCCATAGGTGTGTCTGCTGTTCCTTATATAGAAACTAACTCCAAAAGTTACACAGTACATTCTCTTTACAGAGTTTCATTAGTGAGGGAATGACAGGTTGGCTGAGCAACTTCACTTGTAAATCACACACTATCAAGGACATTACTGAAAGTCACAATCAATGAACTTACTCCTGTGAGAGGCTGACCACCCTCAACCCTTTGACTTCAATAGAATATTAAAGCACCCAGAACCTTGCAGGAGACAGCTCTGTATTAAGGGCCAATAAAAGAACTGTTGGACCACCTACTAAATGATGCAATTCATAATAGAAACAAATAAAAATACTAAGTAGTTCTCACCTACGTATTTGTCATCCCATTATTACTTTTACTGTGCCCAAGAGCATGTTAGAGGCTTTACAGAACACAGAGAAAGACAAGTCCTTCCTCTGGAAATCTTACAATCTTGAAGGGTAATAAACACAAAGGAGTGAAAGTAAGACATGATTAGATTTGCAACATCAAACAACTTGAACGGCTATGTATGCTTTTTAATAGTTCTGGGCTATTTTGGGTTTGTTGTTATATATAGCCCATATTCCAATCACTAATTCTTGGCAGATCAGCTCATTTTTTGTAAGCAATGCTGCAGAAGTTTGTTTTCAAAAGGGATTTAAAAAAGGCAAAAAATCGAGGCCCATGAATAAATTCCAGCAAAGCATTTCCACCTGGCTTGGAATCATAGCCGGCCAATCAGACAGGCAAGTCATTCTTCTACTTATTACCCAGAACCAAAATATAAATGCTTCTAAACTTGGCAGGATACAAAACGATTTACTGGAGCTAAATATTTCATGCAAAAAACTACTGCAAAAATCAAACCATGAAAACTTCACACAGCAGGTTTTATTTTACATTACAAAATGACTACATTTTCACATGAACCATGACTCTAAGAAACCTACTGAGAGTTTTACAGACTACCAGGGCAGTAGTCAACATTTTACAAAAGATTCCCTGCAAGAGGGAGGACAGGGATTTTACAAGAAAAGATCACCACAAGCAGCTGAGAAGCTTAGTTGTCAAGACCACTGCTAGTTCAGTCTTTAAAGTGTATTTACAAGGCACACACTAACAATAATTCTGTTTGCTAAAGTATCTTCTTAAAAACAGACTCTTTGGCCAAGTATTTGAATTAAGCAAAACTAGTAGCAGTTACGGATAAAATGCTTTTACTTTTGAATACAGGTTTTTTTTTTTAATTAAAATAAAGACTAAATATCAGTGCTGATTGCATTCATTTCTTTGGGATTTTTTCTTTTCCATAAATTTCCAGTTATAATCCCTATGAAAAGTAGAAGTCCGATTGTGCGGTTAGAGGAAAACTTCTTCCAACAGTCTTCAGGTTTGTGTATGTCCAAAGTGTAAATCTGTGGAAGTACAGTATAATGTTCTGTTATTATCTATAGTACCACAAGCATGCCAGACACTTCAGAGAAGACATAAGTCCCTACCTCAAGAGACACTCAACAAGCTCCACACAGGCTAACTTCCGTGCCTGCACTGGATTAGATACAGACACGGAGGTCTGCCTAAATGTGCTTAACAAATGGATGACGAAATACCAGAAAGGTACAGAGAATGAGTAACATGTATGGATACTAAGGACCAGATTTTTAAAGGTATTTAAGCACCAAAAGATACAAACAACAGATGCATAGTGTATTATCTGTACCTTAAAAAATCTGTCTCAAAGATTCAATACAAACACACACGAGAGTTCGCAGGAAAGGGGTTCTCAAATTGCCATCCACAGAAAACTCACAGGAGACCTGCAATAGCAGCTGGAAATAAGGATTAGCCTGCCTAGCTGCCTCCATTGGGGGCCACTGCTACTTAAAATGAGCTGCAGTGGGATGTTCAGGGTACAAACAGGATGACGACCAAGCAACAGAGAAGCAAGTGTAAGACGGGGGCATGTGGGAAAAGAGATGAGAGGGGATTAAATGAATAGCAAAAGACGACTGCAATTAACTTTCTGAAAAAGGTCATAACAGCTACCAAACTAAAGACAGCTGAATTCCTAATTACCTTCTGAATATCACTTCTGTGTATGCATTTTCATGGGCACAGGGATGAATGTTCGGTTATGTTGTTCTTGATAACTGTTCTATATTCCCCTCCCCAGAGTCTTATGTTTTCATTCTCAAATATCCAAGCCTACCTGGTCTGGAGAACAGAAGTTCTCATGCTGTGCCGACTCCCATGTAAGGGAATTCTGGCCATTCAATATTTGCATGATAAGAAAGAGGGAATTTAGTGCTCATGAAAGATGCCAGGCCAGCAGTCAGAGAATGAAATCTATCCATAGAGGACAGCACCTGTATCAGATGTGCGAGCTTCCCCAAATCACCCCAATGCACCTCACAACCCTGATGTGGGAGAGATCATAGATCAGACTCCATGCCAATTATATTCTTAACTACTAACAAGGCTGCAAGCTGGGATATGGACACTTCTCTATTACCAGGAACTACCTCTACACTTCTACTACCTCCAGTCTACTACTGAGACCACCGGTTCATTTCCTACAGACTACTTACCATCACTACAAACTAGGTCTGGATATGAACAGATGATTGAATTTAAAAATCAGAAGTGTGAGTACATAAAAATGAGTCCTAGCTGCTCATTCTATTGATTAAAGTAAGTTGGATTTTTACTACATTTTACTCATCAGATCACTAAAACCAATATAGATATGAGACAGTGAACTGGATTGTTTCCTGGCACTTACACAGAATTGTTAACTAAATGACAATTGTAGGATATTGGCAGTTGGTGATAAAGTATGAGACAAAGGGAACCCAGACTGCCTTTCAGATCCCAGAATGAGTTTGCAGGGCTTGCAGTTAGAAAATATGTATTCATTTGTAAGTGGTGCCAATTTCACTGAGTTACTGGGAGACAAAACCAACATTTTTTTCCATTGCTGTTTTTCAGAGCATAACCCCACTTAAAGATTCTGCATCCATTGCCAAGCCACTGGGCCATTTAGACCCCTCCTCCCCCGCCACACTAACCTTTATACACCTTTAATTTAAGCGAATAATCCTAATGTATAGTAGAACCTCAGAGTAACCAACAACAGAGTTACAAACTGACCAGTCAACCACACACCTCATTTGGAACCACAAGTACACAATCAGGCAGCAGCAGAGGAAAAGAAAAAAGCAAATACAGTACAGTATTAAATGCAAACTACTAAAAAAATAAAGGGGAAGCTGCATTTTTTTTTCTGCATAAAAGTTTTAAAGCTGTATTAAGTCAATGTTCAGTTGTAAATTTTTGAAAGAACAACCATAACATTTTGTTCAGAGTTACAAACATTTCAGAGTAACAAACAACCGCCATTCCCGAGGTGTTTGAAACTCTGAGGTTCTACTCTATTGTACTCTAAGTTATGCCTCCAAATGCCATGGTGATGGCTACAATAAACACATTAGGAGATGAGAAAAGGCTGCTATGTGCTTAGGTGTATAAAGACAGACCTGCCTGCAGCTATTATTGAAAAGCCTTCTTTTTGCTGCAGCAGTGTGAGACAAGATGGCTGAATATTTTACGTAAACTGATACAGGATTTGGAAGCTAGAGCTTCCACTTAGAAAAGAAGTACAAAAATCAGATCAAACCTGGCGAGCTAAGTGAGCACCGACGGCAGCCACAGCTGTGTAATAGAGGAAAGTCTGATCACAGTTTATTCCTGCCACACTCAGACCCGCGAGCATTGCAACACTGAAGCCACTGAGCCACTGTTTTGTGTTTTCATTGAACCGTAGTGCTGTTGATTTCACACCAATGACCAGGTCATCTCTTTTATCCTAGAATAAAGAAGGTTATTAAAAAAAACATAATACCCCTAGCAATTCACAAGTTGAGAAGTCGTGGGTGGGGAAAGTAGTTTTAGGGATGTAATAGAAAAGGCTTTGCCTTAAGGCCAAGGTTTTTAAGAACAGGTGTCTAATGTTAGGCTCCTAAATCCATTTTTAGGCACTGAAATAAGCAGCCTGGCTCTCAAAACTGCTGAGCACTTGACTGCTGCTATTGACTGTGACATACCTGGGTATACACGGCACTTTAACAGTAAGGGCTCTACTCAGAGACGTTCATAAACTAATTTACACAGAGAGTACAGTGAGCAGAAAAACATGCGATAATAGGGTAATTAGAGGGGTGAAAACTTGTGGATACGAGAAAAATCTCTTAAAAGCATTTCTAGGTTTTAAATCTTCTGATTGCAGTGGGAAGATTAGTAGTGCTATGCCAGTCCAAAGTAGTGAGTTTTATACATAAATACACACATAACTAACAATGAGGAAGTTAACAGTTAATGTTATTACTTCACCTGATGTGCATAGATGGTGTCATATATCAATGTCCACATAACTCCAGAGAAGTACAGAGGCAAACACACCGACCAATCACATGAACCTTTGATGGCAGACCACCCAAGTAAGGCGCCCCAATTAAATGTAAGTCCTGTAAGTAACAGAAATAAGAAAAATATACAGAATTATAGGCTTCTAAAAATGTAAGAGTCAGGAACAATCTAAATTATATTTTTTAATCAACATTTGACACTCAAGCATCTATGTGTTTTTTTTATTTTTAATCCCTACACACTTACAGGATGGGGGACTCTCTCCTGGGAAGCAGGGACTCTGAAAAAGATTTGGGAGTTGTGGGGATAATCAGCTGAACATGAGATCCCAGTGCAACACTGTGGCCCAAAGGTCTAGTGTAATCTCTGGATGCATAAACAGGGGAAAGTTGAACAGGACTGGGCTGGTTATTTTACCTTTGTATTTGGCTCTGGTGCGACCACTGCTAGAGTACTGTGTCCAGTTGTGGTGCCCGCAGTTCATAAAGGATGTTGATAAATTGGAGAAAGGGTTCAAAGAAGAGCCACAAGAATGATTAAAGAATTAGAAAACCTGCCTTACAATGACAAGCTAAATAGATTGGGCTCCTTGAGCTTAACAAAGAGAAGGGGCGACTTGCTTACAGTCTAGAGCAGTGGTTCTTAACCTGGGGTGCGAGAGGCCCTTTCTGGGGGTTTGAGACGTGCCAGATTTTTTTAGAAGGTAAATCAAAAACACAAATTAAGCACAGGCATGTAAGTATAACTACTTTGTTTCATCAACCCTATGTATTTATTAACATTATACATTTTTTAACAATTACTGTAATATACAAACAAAAAAATATATCTAGGTTTAAAGAACTGACCTACTTCAATGATTTTTGATAAGGGGTGCGAGAACATATTTTGAGAACCAAAGGGGTGCAGGCTGCAATAAAGGTTAAGAACCACTGGTTTAGTGACATAAGGTAATATCTTTTATTGGACCAACTTCTGTTGGTGAGAGAGACAAGCTTCCTAGCTTACAAAGAGCTCTTCTTCAGGTCTGGGAAACTTACTCAGTGCATCACAACTAAACATCACACACTGTCTCTCCCACCAATAAAAGCTGCTCCAGTAAAAGCCATCACCTCACCCACCTTGTCTCTCTAATCTCCTGGGACCAACACAGCTATAACAACATTGATTACAGTTTATAAGTACCAATATGGGGAACAAGTTTTTGATAATAGGCTCTTCAATCTATCAGAGAAAGGTATCACTATTCAATGGCTGGAAGCTGATGCTAGACAAATTCAGACTGGAAATAATGGTGTAAATTTGTAACGGGTTATGGTGGATTTAACCAATCCAGGGTCATGGTGGATTCTCCCTCACTGGCAATTTTTAAATCAAGATTGGATATTTTCCAGAAGACGAGCCCTAGAAATTATTTTGGGGAAGTTGTATGGCCTATGTTATACACAAGGTCAGACTAGATTATCACAATGGTCCATTCTGGTCTTGGAATCTCTGAACCCAGAAACACTGAACTCATACATGCGGAAGGGGGAAAAGGGAGGATTATTTTCTCATGGGAAAAGAAAGGAGTTATATGAGAAAACAGGAGTGCTGATCATAGTAGGAAACACCACTCGTCTCCCTTCTACCAATCCCTGGGTTTCCATGCTCTTCTTGCACCTGCAGCAGAAGGAAAGTGACTAACATTCCAGTCTCTGAAATATTTGTTGAGAATGCACTGATGAGGATGCTGGCTAACTGCTACTATTAGGGACAGTAACAGAGAAACCATATGGTATCTGAAGAGCAGACAGCTGAGTTGTTATCAGTACATTGCACTGTGCAATGTTTTATTTTTTTTACTTTTTTTTCTTCTTTTTTAAAATTTCAAAAGAGTGGAGTGTTCAAACAAGAAGAAAAACAAGCCCAATAATATATCACATTGGGTTTGTAACATTTATCTACAAATTTTTAACGAGTAGCAATAAATCTAAGTACCTATATATTACACAGTATAAATAGCAACACATTCTCTAAAATATATTTGATTTAACTAACAGACACACACACCCATCTTGCAAACAGCTGTACATGTGACTAGTCCTAATAAAGTCAGCAGGAATACCCATATATCTCAAGTTAAGCATGTTCTTAAATGTCGGGCCTTAAGCTTAATATTTGTTAGCTCTAGAGAACTGTTAAAGAAGGAAAATGGAAGGAGAACAGAATAGACACAATAGTGGTGGTTACTAAAGGTGGTAGATATTAAAAGCGGTTATTAAAAGTGGAAAAAATATGTGAAACAAAATTTAAAGGTAGGATACCAAACTGGGTCAAGCTGGAATACAGTGCAATGCATCTTTTTACCCCAGTTAATTTAAATGTTTAAGAGTGTAATACAGGGTGAAATACAATTTAAGAAAGATTTCCAGAGACTGGGAGAAAAATGTCCCACATCTCCCACTCGGTACTCAGGTGACAAACCAATTATTTCTCAACACCAGAGCATGGGGAAAGGAGGAACTACATGAGGGAAAGAAACTCCATGTGTTTTACTATCTGTTTAAGAAATGTAGGACATACCAATCACCTTATTTGTAGTTTCAGGCAACTTCATTTGATATTGAAGTTCAACTATTAAGATTTTGCCAGAACACAAAAAAATAAAATTACGTCTGAAAGAAGGGAAACTAGCAATTTTGAAGCTCACCCAAAACCAGCTGTGGCCAGTACGTGATTCTCTTCATCAGGGGATAAGTGATCACAAGAGACAGAGAGGCTGCTCCTAGGGCAATACTGTAATGAAAGAAGTTCATTATGAGACTTTATATGGTTTACTTTAAATAATTCTATTGTACTCTCATTATTCCCTAGTCTAAGAAACAATACTGTAGTATCAAAGGAATGATGCTGTAGTTAAGACTGAAAGTATTATTTTGTTCTAAAATCATGGATTTGGTTGCTGTCTCAAAAAACTGCCTTGTCTGTTGAAATTCATCATGCTTTAGCCTGGTAGCGAAATAGTACAAGAATAAAAGATCACACATACATTACCTATAGTAATTTAGACACAGAAGGACACACAAAGCCAAGCTAAGCTGTCCCCCAAGAAAAACGAAGGACTGAAAAGTTGAGATATCTCCAACAGCTATTGGTCGACTTGCTGTTCTTAAAACCTAAAGAAAGAATAATTTCAATACTAAATCCAACATACTGAGTTAAACTACACATTATAGGCAAAACTCATATCTTAATGCAAACTAAGGTGGGAAAATTAAGCCCACGAGTCAGGGAATTCAAAAGTTAAGGTTCCTACACCAATATTACCTCTACCACATTTCACATCCTGTATATGGTACATATTTATGAATAAACATTAACATCTACTACTAAAATATGGAGCATTTTAAAAATGAAAGCAGGATTATGTGTAATGAGGATGAATTAGAGCTACTATAAAAAGTTTAGATTTGAATTTTATTATTTGTGTGCTCAGTGCAATATTGAGAATATCCCTATTTTAAGAGCAATTTTGTTCAAACATTCTAAGAGTTTCTGAACTAAGATGTCTGTAATAGGGGGGAAGATTCTAGGATTATAAATAGAGTTACAGGGCTCCTTCTGTTGACTCATCCTGCATTAAATGCTTGAACCCTACATAAGGATGCTGTATAGTCATTCCTGATCATACTAGCAGATAGATTCAATTAGCTCCAAGCAGAAGGCAACGGAACCTCTTTCAGGGGCAGAGAGGTCAGCAGGGAAAACTCTACGAGCAACCAAGTTTGGGAAGAAAGTTTAGGCTGAATTTACATTATCTAAATTAATAAAACCAAACCCCAGGGAAGGAGTAAGTTTTAGACTTTATACAGAACAGCTGTACGCTCAGAGCCAGGTAAGAATGCCACCTGCCTACAGCGCTCTAAAAATTTAACCAAAGTGTTGTTTGTGCACACTTTAACAATACTAAGGTATTTTCCTTTAAGTTTGGCTCGATTTTCCTCTCTCAGTTAAGACTACAATTATGCCAAGTTAGAAGTTTATACATCTGCAGTTTAAGTGAGACACAATAAAAAATATTTTTGGGGCCATAGAAAGTATCATCTTCACCTTTCCTTGCAACTCAAAAATGGCTGCACTAATTTAACTCTAACATTCAAGAAAAATTCAGCTGTGGGTAAGACCAAGCAAGGGATGTTTAGTCAGGAAATCAACAAAATGACCACTAACTAGACATACCACCATTAAAACACCCCCAACCCACTCTCACAGACAGTTGTCTGAGGTTTTATTTGTAAAATAATTTCCTATATGAATTTTAAACTCCTTACTGTTACATTCTTGTCAATTTCATTTAAGTTCATTATTTTGTTGTATTTAGACACCAATTATGCAAGTGACTCCATAAGGGAAGCAGCTTTTATTACCACACACCAAGAACACAACAGTGTCAAATTATCCAATCTTCTCCTAGGGCTTGTCTACACTGGCACTTTACAACGCTGTAACTTTCCCCCTCAGGGATGTGAAAAAAACACTCCCCTGAGCACTGCAAGTTTCAGTGCTATAGTGTAGACAGTGCAACAGTGCTGGTAGCTACTCCCCTGGCGGAGGTGGGGATTTTAGAGCGCTGGGAGACCTCTCCCCCAGCACTATGCCATGACCATACAAGCCATGTTAAAGCACTGTTACAGCAGCGCTTCAGTGTTGCCAGTGAAGACGTGCCCTTAGTGTAAAATTACTGAGGAAACCGCAAGTGGACATTACAAAAAGCTCATTCTTATCTGGGGTACATTACTAGAGCCACCAGTTTAATTAAGAAAGAGAGTATAAAATTCACCTTTGGCAAAAATTTATACCTGAAAAGTTACAAAATGCAGCTAAAGAAATCCCTGATAATTCTTGGCTAGATAACGGCTAACAAGGTTAAAAGAAGCATGTCAGTTGGTTTTGCTCAGTTTTTAGGAAAATATTACAAGAAGTGGATTTATGTTGATTAAGCTCTGATTACATTGCAACTATCTGATGTACCTTATCCTACATACAAATTATCTAGAAAACAAAGAACCACTACTGCATTGCTACTTGTGGCTCTCTGTTATGCAAAAAAGAAAGCACTTTTACCATTCAAAGATGAATGGTAAACATCATATTACTTAGTATATGCCTTCTGAACCAGGAGGGGGGAAAAAAAAAAAAAAAAAAGATTACTTGGAAGTAGTCTTCATTAGACAAGCCAGTATTTCTACCAGACAAACAACCAGTTTGTCTTGGTGAAAGACAGAAAAGGGCTTACTTCAATAAAAGGCTAGCAATTTACTTACTCATCAAACATTAAGAGGAGCCTGTCTGTTCTTTTCAAGTCCATGGGGCTTTCTCTACCTTTTTGTCATAGTCCCGATCCCACATGTCATTAATTGTACAGCCTGCTCCACGCATCAGGACCGCTCCAGTACCAAAGAGTGACAGCATATACCAGTCTGGAAAACAGCCTGGCTCTGCTGCCAAGCCTATACTCCATGTGCATGGCAAATACAACAGCCACGTTCCTAGAAAAGTGAATTTGAAAGAGATTAGAAAAAGAGAAATTATAAATGGAATTACTCTTTAGCATGCCATAAAAGGTAAATAAGTGTTGAATTACTAATTAAAAACTTCTAAAACTGCAACACCAAAGCTGAGAGACAGCTAAGATGGTTATCTGTGCAAGGTGCTGCAGTTCCACAATTTGATTCTGCTCCTTTACTTTTCTTTTTCTTCTTCTTCTTGATTAAAATGTTGAATATAAAGACACTTTGTCTATTTTCCCAATAAAAACAGAAAACTGAACCATGGAGGGAATGCAGTGTTTGAACAGTAGCTATAAAATCTGCCGTTACAGAGAACATAAGATGCGACACATATTAGTTTGGTAAGCCACCTTGTTCCACATCTCTATCCAAACCAAATATTTAACTACCTTTACAATTATTAACATGGACATATTCCGAAATGGATTGGTCTCCTGAGTTTATATGAATTGTCTAGCCAATCTGTAAAATACTTTATGTTCCAGATGTCACATGACCTGCTGACTAATTGACTGTCTAACCTGAATAAGCAAATTGCAATCCTTCTATCAAGAATAGAGGATACTGGATTTCTGCCTTATTACAACAATCTATAAAACAACCCCTCTCCCCTTACCGCCATCCATCCCTCTTTCTTTCCCCCTATGACTGGAGGGGTATTCAAAGGACCTTTTAAGGTGAAATGGCCTGTTAAACGTGTGTTAACGTCTTAGGCTATGTCTACACTACGGACCTTACAGTGACACAGCTGTACGGTCTCCCGTGAAGCCATTCTCCTGCCAGCAAAATTAAGTCACCCCTAACAAGCTGCAGTAGCTATGTTGGCAGGAGAGTGTCTCCCGCTGACATAGCGCTGTTCACACCAGCGCTTTTGTTGGTGAAACTTGCGTCTATCAGGGGTGTTTTTTCACACCCCTGACTGACACAAGTGCCAGTGTAGACATAGCCTTAGTGCTTAGTCTAAACTTGTGAGCAAGTTTCCCAGACCTGAAGAAGAGCTCTGTGTAAGGGCAGGTCTACATTACAGACCTATATTGTTATAACTACATTGCTCAGGTGTGTGAAAAAATCCACCTAATCACCCGTGTAGATAACAGTGTCAACAAGAGAGCTTCTCCCATCAACATAGCTACCACCTCTTGGGGAGGTGGATTAACTACCCCGACGGGAGAGGCTTCCACATTACAATCGTAGACATAAAATATCCCAGGGCACTATATACAAGTGTAGAGATTTGCCTTACTGTCCTTGATAAACATTTTCCTCTCCCATAATTGTACAGTGTTGGTGGGCACCAAACTGTCAGCACCTGATCCTTTGAGTGGTGCTGTACTAGATCACCTGTAACCCAGTTAATCAATCCTTTTGTCCTGAATGATCCTTAAGTGTTTTATATTACTCGACTTCTGTTGCGTGAAATATTATTATAACATGATTTTTGTAAAACAAACACTGGAATTTCTTTTGTAAAGAAAAGAGCTCTCAAACTCAAAAGGCAGTTTATACTTAATGTCTTTTTTGTGGCTCTTTTGTGTCTCAAACAACAAGGAGTTTTAGATTGTGGTAGGATGAATGATGGTTTTGAAAGTTGTACACTAAAAAAATGATCAGGGACTAGACTGTACAGACTAGACACAGGTATTACTGTAGATAGTTTAACTTTGAGGCTGACAGACAATCCAACAGTCTCTTGGCAGGTGAATGCTGCTGAAATCCAGTTTTATAGCAACCCTTTGCATTTCTATGACCTCTCCCGCCTGAAGGCCCCAGTAATTGCAGCAGCCTTCATGGAGTTTATCCTCACAACATCCCCATGAGTCAGAGGGGCATCACACCGGCTCCTGGCCATCGGGGACTTGCCACAGCTGCGGACAGCGCTTGCGCGTGGCTGTTCAGCACCTTGGAGGGCCGGGCCCGCAGGCTAACGCGGAGTAAGGGGCTGAACCCGGGGTCCCAGCCCCCGCTCTGCCCCGCCCCGGCACGCCCGACGGCGCCAGCCCCGGCCTCCAGCCCCGCAGCGACTCACCGATGGGCTTGTCCAGCCTCATGAGCCGCAGGTAGGGCTGCAGGGGGCCGGGCGCCGAGCTCACCAGCCCCGCCGCGGAAAAGCTCAGCGACCGCCTCCCGCTCCCCGCCTCCCCCGCAAGGCCCAGCGGCGATCCGGGGCCGCCGTAGGTCGGGACAGCGAGCGCGGCGGCGGGGCGGGCGCAGCCGGCTCGGAGGAGGCAGCGGAGCCCGGCGGCAGTTCCGGGGGCCCGGCAGAGCCGCGCTACCAGAGCCGCCATGCTGCCCACTTCCGGCGGCAGGGCGCGCGCGCAGCCTGGTGACGTCAGGTGTCGAGGCGCTCCCTCTCGCTTTCCGTCCCGCCGGGAAGTTCTGCGCGTGCGCAACCCTTTCCCTCGCTGTTGCCCGTGCCTCCCCCTCCCGCAGGGCGCGAAGAAGTTCAGTCGCTTCGCCTCAGGCTCCTGAGCCCCCCCCCCGCGGGGCTCGTGGGGTGGGGGCCCCACGGCTACAGCGCTGCCTCTCACCGTGGCCATGGCCCCCCGCACGTTGTGGGTGGCTCGCGCGGGCGGTGGGCGCAAAGCACTGGCCACGCGATGCCGCATCCCTCCCGCCCCGCCCCCCGAGCCAGGCCTGCCCAGGCTCCCAGCTGTTCTCAGTGTCTCCTCCACAGGGCTGTTGGGAAGCCCCTAGAGCCCCCGGCCTGGCCTACAGGAAATACCCGCCTTCAACAGCGCGTGGGGACTTCGCACCTTCTGATGGCGGAGCCCTCGGCCCCTTGGCCATTTTCTCCCCACACCCCTCCAAGCCAGGACCTGGCGGGTGCCCTGAGAGCTGGGGTGCCTGCGCGTTGCCTGGATTGCAAGAGCTGGCCCTGAACGGAGATCCCCGGCAATCAGTAACAGGGCAGTAAGGTCACCAGTGGGCAGCACTGAATTCCTGCTCCCTGAGGGGAAGCTGAACCTTTATTTCCCTGCTATGCACAATCCTGTTTGTTTCCTTCATCTCTGATCTGAATTTTCCCCTGCCATTGCCCTGAATTCTTGGTGTCTCATCCTATGAACTTCCAGGAGTGAAACCCTCTGTCGCTGGCAAAGCCTATGGCTGCGCCCACCACTCATTTCCATTTCTCTAGGGCAGGACAACAAGCTTCTCTCAGTTCTTAAGCCACCCCTTCCTTCTGATACAAGTTTGATTCCCAAAAGCCTTCTGGCTACCATTAATCTTTTCAAACCAACGGTCGCGTCTTAACCATCTCCTTTCCTCTTACTAATTAGGGTCACCACCTCTGAGATGCAGAGAAACGGGCCACTGCCCTGCCTATCACCGGCCAGACCTCCTTTCCCCTCTCTGGCATTCGTGAACACACACCAGCCCAATCTTCCTTTTCCCTTCTTAGGTGCCCACCCCCAGACTGACCCCCAGCCCATAAGCCCCCACATCTATGCCTTCCCAGGAGCCTCTGCCTCCCCCACCCTGGTCCCCACTGTTTCCTGCTCCGTAATAGCAAGCCTTGGGTCCATCTGTCCTGCTTCACAATCCCATCTTTCTCACTTCCCAGTGCCAGGAGGAGCGGGAGCCTCAGCCACCACGGTTTGGGCATACTGAGGGACCAGCGCACAGAGCAGGACTTGGATGCGGCACTCCCATCCATGTGACGTATGTGGTAGTTAGAAGTTTGCAGCACAGCCAGTTGTGCTGCTGCATGTGTGAATAGCTGACAGATGAGAGAAAATACAAAATAAAAACATAGCAACCAGCAAGGCAATAGAAAAACCATCCAAACCAGTCGGAAACTGGCTAGGTAGCAACCCTGTTACTAATATAACACATCATTACTTATGGAATAACAACTGCCAACACTTGGAAAGAACTTTTCACCTGAAGGACTAGAAGTACTTCACAAACAGTGAGTAAGGCTCACACCAACCCTGCTGGGTAATTATACATCATTATCACAGTTTATAGATGGGGAAATAGAAGCACAGATTAAGGCTGGGATTCACAATGGTACTTAGGTGTTGCAACACTGAGTGTCGTGGTGCCTAGAAAGTCCCAGGAACAACACTGCAGTCCCCCATGAAGACTTAGGTGCCTAAGCTCCTTATAGAATGAATAGGGAGCGGTAGGTGCCTAAGGATACAATTCACAAAAGCCAGCATGCTAGGTGGGGAGCTGCTAAACTAGCCAATGGGAGATGTCAACCTGAGTGGTGTTGGAGATAGATGGCTAAATCCTGGCTATAAAGAGGCATCTCCCTCTATTTAGCAAGCCACAAACAGGAAATAGCTGCCTGGAGTCAGGCCGGTTAGGCACCTCTTGTGGGATCTGCCTTGCTTCACACAAAACAGCCACAGGAGGAGGTGGTAGTGCTCACCTTATTACTTTTAGCCCAGTGGTTGGAGTACTCACCTGGGATGTGGGAAACCCAGTTTCAAGTTTCCCCTCTGTGCCACTGGGGAAGAAAGGATTTGAATAGGGGTCTCCCACCTCTCATAGGAGAGCTCTAACTGCTGAGCTGTGGGATATTATGATGTGGGGCACCCTCGAGCACCTTCAGCAGGAGATTCACTGTGGATTAAATAATGAAAGAGTGATTGGAGCAGATGGACTGGATTCAGGGTCTCCCCTCTTCCAGGTGGGTGCCCTACCCACGGAGTCATTCCTCTTCTCCCTCTGACTATTCCACTGTTGTAAATACTTAAACAGTCATGTGGCCCAAGAGGCAGGGGAATGAATAATTGTAGCCCAGTGGGTAGGGTACCCACCTGGGGGTTTAGGTCATTTAATCTTAGAAACGTCTCTTGAAATTTGAAACACAGCAATTAAAAAAAAAAGAGGGTGGGGTAGGGTATTGTGTAGTCTTCTACAGACCCAGAAAGCTGCTCACTCCCAACCATTTGTGCCTAAAGCCCTTCACCAATCCCACTCCCCCATCCTTAAATAATTCCCCTGACCCAAGGTATATATTGGAAGATGAAGCTCTTTCTCTTCCCATCCCTAAGCAGATTTCACTAAGTATTGCCTTCCTCACATCTCCATCAAGAGCAGTTGTTGTAGGCTGGCCTATTTTCTTATTAGGAGAAAATATAGAGATCCAAGGAGTGATCTCTCTAACAAAGTACAAACAGTTAAATTGGTATAAGGACTAAATCAGTGGAAAAACAAATTTAGGCCTAGTCTACACTAGAAAATTAGGTCAGCATAACTGCGTTGTCACACAGGGGTGTGAAAAATCCACACCCCTGAGCAGCATAGTTAAACTGACCTAAGTCCTGGTGGAAACAGCGCTAAGTGAATGGACAGATTCTTCTGTTGACCTAGCTAACACCTCTCAAGGAGATGGATTACCTATGCCGATGGAGACCCCTCCTGTCAGCATAGGTAGTGTCTACGCTGAAGTGCTAACGTGCTTTATCTTTATTTTTCTTGTAACCATTTCTGACTTTAATGCCTCATCACTTGTACTCACTTGAAATCCATCTCTTATAGTTACATAAATCTGTTTTATTCTTTAATTAAAACTAATCCAGTGTTGTGAATTGTTTGGGTAACTTAATTTAAGGTAGCATTGTTGGGTACTTACCCTTTAGAGGGGGCAACGGAGCTAGTATATCTGGATTATCCTGGAGAGGTCTGGACACTGCAAAACACATATTGGGGGGGTGGGAATTCAGGATGGGGAGTGCGTTGGGGTCACATTGAAAATAGTAACCAACGCTGCTGGAAGACAGTGTGTGGCTGGTGCCTGCTGACAGGCAGCTGGAGTCAGAGCTGCTGGGCCAGTGCTGTGGCTTTACACAGCACTCAGGGTGCGACCTGTATGCTGGCAAGCTGATTGTGAGCAACCCAAGTTGTAAGCTATAATTGTGAAGCACCCAAGGTTGTGTTGCAGGAGTGACTCAGCTCCTTACTGGTCTGGATTGCACCCCAGAATGTCATATACGTTCCCCACTGCAGAGCTAGGGACATCAAACAGTGACAGATATTTTAACCACAAAACTTAGACTCCATGTGTTTTAAAGTTTCTTCTAGCTAAAAAGAAAAGGCCATGAATATTTTTCAGGTCCTAAATTAGCCTGATGGTGTTTCTCTGAATTAATGACTTGACATTTTAATATTTTGATTTTAACTTTAATTCATATTATTTTCCTCTGTAGGCCTGGACTTTAATTTCAGTTTCTATATCCACTGTAATATTTTCACATATTACAAATCTCTAAATTGCATTTTTTTTAGAAGTAAGTCTAAAAATGGCATGGGGGGGAGACGATGTTGCTGTTCATGATGTCTCAATTTCCACATAAGATAGACTCAGCCTTTGTTTTTGTAGACTATTTCTTTCTAACTAAATGCAGACCCTGAAAATAGTTAAGCTGGGTTCTTTCCTTCTTGCTCACCTCTGTCATGGAAGTTTCTGCAGGCCAAATGGTCTTCTGACATCTCTTCAATTCTGGTATTGTCTTTGAATTTGCACAGGTGTAACTGATTGGAACTGTTCATCAAGGCATAATATCTCAGATCTGTTGGCCCCTGTATGATGAGAGGGAGTAAAAAGCAATACAAATGTACTTAAAGTCAGCAGATATGACTGTCTACACAGAAAGAGCTGCATTTTTGTTGTACAAGGTAGTGCTATTTTTACATTGTGTTTCAGATAGAACTTCTGAGACCACACCTAGTATATTGTGTTCAGTTCTGGGCTACTCAGCACCAGAAACACTTAAGCAGATTGCAGTGAGTTCAGCAAAGAGCAATTAATTAGGGAACTGGAAAGATTGACTATAAGGAAAAGTTAGTTATAAGTGTTGACTAAGAGGGTGGACATGATAGTTATCTATAATTGATATGAGTAAAAAGTCAGTAAGAGGAAACCTTTAAGGGCAAGAAACAAAATAACCCAAAGGTAGTTAAAGGAACTTAAGAAAATGAAAATTTAGCTGAATATTAAGAAAAACTTCCTGACTCTGAGATCTGTTGGACTGTGGAATAGTCCCCCAAAGATTGAACAAAACAACAGGGTATACAGTGTAGAGAACAATCATGTATTAACTGGAGGATGGACTAAATAACCTAATAGGTCTTTTCCATCTCTAATTTCTATGAACTAATATTTAAGTTTACATCTACTCCCAATACATTTTCTCTTACAAAAAATCCATGCTTTTTGTGTGTGGATCTTTGTGCCTTTGCTGTTTATCTACCAACTCCCACCAAAGATAAAATCTCATTTAAACTTTTCTGCTAAGTGCATTTGGCAACATAAATTAAAAATAATTGGATTTATAAATTAAAATGTAAAGAACTTTAAGTTCTTTAATTACAGTACTTCACTTCAGCTATTTATCAAATTCTCTTCTTACTGCTTAATTTAGTAGTACTAATACTACCTGATATTGTTTATGAAATTTTTATATATGCTGGCTTTGATGCCTAATAGATTTAAATCTTATTTTACAGATTATGTGTGATAAACATTTTTCACATGTATGATTTGGATGTGGGCTGTCACAGCGCTATCTTGGTATTTTACTAATCTCCATTTACAATTTACGATCTCCCATTACAATCTGCATTCAGATTACAAAGAACATCATCAGCATTACCAGATCTTGTGATATTTCACATATTTTAAAGTCCCAGCTCCTGGAGGCAACTAATTACGTGAGGATCTCAGTTTCCTTTAAAAAAGTAAGTTTCTCCTCCTGGTGGAGGAGAAAAGCCTGAATAAATCACCTGTGTGCACTCTAAAGGCTCAATAACCGGAAGGCAAAATAAAAAAAATCTCATGATTTTTGAGGCCTTACTCCTGATTCTTGAATGCTTGGGCTTGACAGTACTGCACTAGAAATACAGAGAGCACTTGTTATGAATTGAGATGAACTTTGTAGCATAGTTTAAGTAATTGCTCCCTCTGGTGGCTGTCACACTATAAATTTATAGATTTGTTTTTTAACCAAAATCTCTGTGTAGCTCATTGAGCAAGGTGCCTGCCTGATTTGGATACGAAAGCACTTTACAGTTAACATTTTTGTCATGGGTGCGTTTTCACTGCAAAAGTTGTACTATGAATATATTACACATGGAGAGCTCCTTTCACCCAAATACTTCTCATTGTTTTTACAAAAGTATCGAAATATTTATTTTCTTCTGCAAAGAGAGAGGCTGACCACAGAAAGGTTAAGTAAATTGTTCAAGGCTACACAGTGAGTGGCAGAAGCAAGAACAGAACTCAGGTCTCGACGGCCATTGTGGTGACAAAGCCACTAGACAATTGCTATCTTGCCATTACTACCCATTGCCTCTGCAGCTATTCTGGACACCTGTTTTTGTAGACATTGTCTTCTTACCCCCAAACAAATGGGTTGAGTCCATTCGCGTACTATGCAAGAGGTTTATATGCTGATTTAGCTAGTGTCATTTATGACAGGAGGCCTCTTACAAAAGAAGCTTCAGGTGACTGTGCAGTATCGGGAATCCAATCATCATGACTCTGTGACCTCTGTATTTCCCCAGGAGGCTAAGTGGTGTCTCATGCCACAGCCTCCCTCTCTTTCAGTGTGACAGACCTGACAGAAGCTCTACAAACTTAACTTTAAATCCATTGAAATTATCCAAGAGGAAGAACTGGAAACATAGAAAAACAGTACAGTTCAGGGTGTCACCCAGTTTATTCCATTCATTGTTCAGCTTTAGAATAGTAACATCTTGTAAAGAACACAGTGATTCACAGGGGAACCCACAGTTGCTGACCACTGGTGGAACGAACATCCATTTATAGCAAAGTGAAATGAAAGTCTTCAATCACAAGCCTAGTTACAGTGTAATTCTATGGTAAAAAAGATGGTACTATGAGTTCCATTGTTATCCAGTATGTAGGTATAATGGATATTTTTAAAAAGGATTGATATCTCTAAAGATCCACTATTAATCATGTGGAGTTATTATTACTGCATCCAGTCAACATGTACATTAGATGTTACAGGCCTGCTGAATCCTTTTCATAATCAGAGAAGCAGCATTTATATGACAAAAACCTGCTTTGCTCCAATTTAAATCAATGGTCAAACTCCTATTGATTTCAGTGATAGCAGTAGTAGACCATGTGTGTGTTTATGTGCATAAAATATTGCAGTGCATAAATTTTTATTCTCCAAGATAGCTAATCTTCAGAAACAAAGCTGCAGTAAATCTGGGCTCAATAATCAAAGTTCTACTTTGTCACAGAATGCAACTTCTCACAAAGAGATTTCACAAATATGAAAATTTCCTCAAGGATGGATATTAGTCACAAGTACACTTAGGCCAGGTCTACACTACACCCCTAATTCGAACTAAGGTACGCAACTTCAGCTACGTGAATAACGTAGCTGAAGTTCGAAGTACCTTAGTTCGAATTAGTTCGAACTTACCTTGGTCCACACGCGGCAGGCAGGCTCCCCCGTCGACTCCGCGGTACTCCTCTCGGCGAGCTGGAGTACCGCAGTCGACGGCGAGCACTTCCGGGTTCGACTTATCGCGTCCAGACTAGACGCGATAAGTCGAACCCAGAAGTTCGATTTCCAGCTGTCGAACTAGCGGGTAAGTGTAGCCAAGGCCTAAGAGCTCTACACCCTCAAATGGATTACATATCAACGCAATGATAGGGTGGAGGCAGACACTCACAGTCGCTATAATTAGTCTCCATAAAATAATTGCACAAGGAGTTTGTGTACAGGTGCTTTAGATTTTCTGTTTGTCATCCTTTCTCCCTTCCTAATTCCTAGTCATATTTCCGGCAATAATCATTGACTGTTCTTGTAGTGCAGTTTTGTTTGTGCTGTACATTTTGATTTGTGTATATCCTTGAGTTTCAGAATATGTCTGAAGATTTATTATTTGAAACTGCGGAAATGATTTTTAAAAAAGCCAAAAGATTAGCACTTTGTTTATCCTATGGTCCCAATCCTGCAAACACATACTAAAATGTTTGCGGGTTTGGAACCTAAATTAACACACACTAAATTAATTGTCCAATTAAATTTTTTTAGATTAACAATTTACTTAAAGCATTATTTCAGATAGAGTACCATTTAAATAACATGCATTTCAAAAAAATCCCTTTAACAGTTAAGGGTTTTTTCCTGCTTCCCTTTTAATGTTTAGATGGGCCTTTTGGAGAGTCCAGAGAGCAAAACCAAAAATACTCCAGTTCATTTTTTTCTCTCTGCTCATACTATGACAGATTGATAATAGTCTGGCCAAACTTTATGGAAGTAAGATAAATTTACTGAATTAAGTTATAACATATTGAATTAGGTTTAATATCCGTGTAGCCTGTTGTATTAATTATCAGTTGCGTATGTTATTGGAATTGTATATAACTCCTCTAGGAGGTGAGGGACGCTAATCACATTTCTGCCGTTATCAGCCCTTTGACGCCACCCTCTGGAGAGATGAGCATATACTAGTTCAGACTGGATTCTCTGGGGACCAACAGAAAAAGAAAGGATTTTTGGATAAATAGCCTGATTTTAAACAGGTTTAGGACCTTCTTCCTGCTGCGGCAAATGAACTGGACCCCCTAGTTCGTGGAGGGTCCCAATCCTTAGGGAGGGGTAGAAGGAGTTGGCCTACTGAGGCCCCAAAAGACTGAATGCTTGTTCTGAGCTGAAACGGACAAACTTGAAACTACAATGAAACTCCTTGGGTGGTGTTTTGAAAGACTGCTCCTGCCAAAGCCCACAATAGGGTTGGAGTGATCTCTGGCACAGGCGCTGACTCTGGGGTGCTCCGGGGCTGGAACACCCACGGGGAAAATGGTGGGTGCTGAGCATCTACCAGCAGCCCCACTTTTCCCCCAGCACCTCTCTCTCCCTTCCACCTGCCGCGATCAGCTTTTTCATTGCATGCAGGAGGCTCTGGGGAGGAGCAAGGACACAGCGTGCTCTGGGAAGGGGGTGGAAAGGGGCAGGATGGGGCCTGGGGCAGAGCTGGGGGTCAAGTACACCCCAGCACATTGGAAAGTCAGCTCCTGTGATCTCTGGTAAGCTTATTGGCATGCATATAGGTTCCTTTGTAGTTTTGAATATGTTTTCAACTTAAGAATAAAATAGGTTTGCAGAGGAAGTGGTATGTAGTACCTTACAACTGTGGGCAATTACTTTGTTGTTAGCCTCTGAAGAGAAAGTAAGCAGTCCTGTTTAGGTAGTCTGTCTTTTGCAGGAGATATCAGAATACAGTCAGGGGGACTGCGCAGCCTGGAAATACCCCAGTCAGGAGGGAGTGAGACCATCTCTGTTCAAGAGAGATGGTAGCGAGGCAAGCCAGAAGCCTAGAGTGGATGCCTTCACTGGATCACAGAAGTGGAATAGAGGTGCAGTTGCCCTGAACTGTGACACCTACAGGTGGATGCTGCTTGGTATTTGTTCATTTTCAGCTCTTCTGCAGTGACTGGTAAATGCCCTCTTTAAGGTCTTACAGAAAAAGCATGCACCATCAGCACAATGTAAACAAATTGCAAAAAAGAGGAAAAAATGTTATAGTAATCTTAGAATTTATTTGTAACAGTAAGTACAAAAATTGTAGATGCAAATAATTTTAATTTGACTATCATCTTATAAGGTACAATAAGAACTTTTGCTGTTCTGTTTTACTATCTCCACCCAAAGACTTTGGTATTCACACACAGGGAATTCTTCTGGAAGCTTTCATCACATGGCCCACTGCTTCCAGCTTCAGAGTTATGCTTCCCCAAAGTTCCCAGCCATTTGGTTCTACACTTTGGATTTGCACCCATCTCTATATATCATTTCTCCACTTCACATGAATAAACCATAGAAAAAGGAGCCATCATTTTAAAATCTCTCACTCTAATGAGCCCAACTCAGAATTTTGCTATCTTTTCAAGAGCAGAAATGTTGTAAGACCGTCCCTAAACAGAGAGGAGAGTGATCACATAAGGCAGTTGGTTGCTAAATGGTTCCCTTGCAGTCAGAGACTAGCTCCATTAATTTTTTCCTGGTTATTTGTGTCCCCCCCGTCATTTTCCTTCACAAGTACCTTGAACATTGACATATATGAACCTGCTGCATTGTGATTAACAAAACAGGACCCCAAATTTCAGTGTCTTCACATTGGAAACTTCTTAGATACATTTTGACTTCCTTTCCCCCCCCCCCAATACAATGTAAGGAGAGCCAGTCTCGGTCTCTGCTTCACGCTTAAGGGTGTACTTTAAGTAGCTGGACTAGGCAAGTTCCTGGGAATTCATGGGAGATAACTATATTCTGGAAAATACTACTTTAAAACACAGAACTTTATGATGATTATGTTACGTTTGCTTAACTGAACCATGTCAGATGTGTGAACCTGAATTCCCCTTCCTCCCAATTCTGGGGATGAGGGGAGAAGAGGGACATGCCTAAGCTGTTAATCTTTCCTGCTGTACACAAATGCTGTTCTCTCTTATATACTTCTGAAAAATGCCACGACTATTAAAACAACAAAGTAATTTCTTTGAAAATACTTATAATGGGGATAGGAAAAATTCATGAGCTATGATTTCATGTATGTACCAATTCCTTAGCCTGGATTACATTCCTATGGTTTATTATAATGCAATGGAAAAACCATAAAACAAGATGCTAAGGCAACGACTGTAGTGGGAGGGAGATAGGCATGGTCAAGCTACATGAGCACAGTGCTGAGAACTTGGGATTCTAATTCAGGCTCTGACATTGAACCCTTTGTAACCTTGGACACATCATTTAACTTCGGTGCCTCAATGTCTTCACCTGTAAATGGGGCTAATAGTGCTTTCCTATTTGTTATATAGTACTCTTCAGAGGGTGTTATAAAGATTAATGACATTGGTAAAGTGTTTTGAGATGGAAAAGCACTATCCAAGTTCTAAATATCACTAATTGTTACCGCCGTAATGATAATTATCTGTTAAAGAAAGAGGCCATGTGTTTAAAAATGAAACTATCACAACGATTTACTTGTTGACATCACAAGCCTTGTCTCCATGCTCCCTTGCATTTGTACTGTTATTTATCCCTTGTTCTATATTTATCTGGTTGAAACTGTAAAACCAGTATTTGTCAGCTGGTGTTCCACAAAAAATATAAATCACAATAAAAGGTTGTGTGCTTCAGATGAGGTTCTTTTATTTTTTATCTCTTGCACTCATGAGAAATCATAGAAAGATAGCTGGAGGAGGTTTGATTAAAAGAAAAAAAATCTGACTGTAGGGATGTACCTTTCACAGATATGAATAAGCTAAAAATGAACCTTCTAAAGAAAACCACAATTACTAAAATGTGATATAAATTACTTTATTAAAAATGTGCAAATATAAAAATTTCACATAAAAACAGTGAGAGCTGTGTTTCCAGTTTTTAAACTGATAGTCTGAAGAAAACCACAATTACCAAACTAATATAAATTTTATTAAAATATGCAAATATTAAAAAGTCACTACAAACAGGCTGTGTTGCTGGTTTTTAAGAACGGTTCTGTAAAGTATGTTGTCAGGCTAAAAAAACATTTTATTACTTGTTTTTCAAAACTTTAGACTGTTACAACTAAGAACTCTATAAACCTATTTTTTCCCCATAATTTATGCTGTCTGTTTACTTCTTCCATTTGAATTTGGAGAATGAAAAGAGACTTGTCGGTCTTGCGTTTGTTTATAGCCCATTTCACTTTTGGGCATGTATGTATTAGCACAATGGTGCACTTTTTGGGTTGCAAATACTGCAATGAAATATTTTAAGTTGAACACAAATTATCTGTTTTCATTGCAATTTTTAAACAAAATGTCATAACTATATTTCAGTGATTTGTATGTTTTTAAAATAGTTGGGTTTTTAAAAAACAATCTAAATTTGGTTCCTTATTTACCCAATTGTCTCTCTTAAATCCTGAATAGGAAAAATACAGTCATGTGAAACCTTTTCCTGATATATCTCAAAATAAGCATTCACAGTTTGCATTGTAGCAGGTTGTAGGTTTTAAGAAATTAGGTACAAACAAATATCAAAGGCAATAGCTGTGCTTTAAGTTATATTGCTATTTGGTGTTTTGAGATTTATTTAGGAGAGAATAAATAGTTCCTGAGTCAAAGTATAGGAAGAATGCAGTAAATTTAAGGGAGAAGGAAAATTGCCTTTGAAAGGTTGCCAAGAGAAGAAGGCTCCAGCTGACATTTACCCCTGCTGGCCTAAAGAAAAGATGGAAAGGGCTCACAGTTCTGACTGGGAGAAATTAGCTGTCTCCTACAGCCATGTTAGTTATTCTGAGCATGAGCTAAAGCCCAGTGAAGTTTTATCTCCGACTTCAATGGGCTTTAAGTCAGACCCTCTGTGCCTTCCTTACAGTTAGTGAAACTATCCAGCCTGATCAGAATTCAGGCCCTTGGTAGTGACACGAGGGGACTTCACTGAGCATATTCACAGTTCCTCATGGAGTTGTTTAAAGGTAACTTCTTCCCAAAACTGATAACATTTGTTAGCCAGGGAAGCAGGTTAAAAGGAGATCATAGTTATCCTGAAAAATCAGTAAAGCAGAGTGAAAAGCCACACCCCTGAGTGATGCAGTTATACTGACCTCACTCCCACTGGAGACAGCACTATGTCTACAGGCGTGCTTCTGGGGGAGGTGGAGTACCTACCTCAATGGGAGAAGCTCGCTTGTTGACATAGGTAGTGTCTTCACTAAGCACAACAGTGGCATAGCTGCACTTGTAAGTGTAGACAAGCCCTAAGTTTCGGCGTTTTTCCTCACTGTTTCCCTCCTTCCATTTAGATAATCCTTCCTTTATTCATCTTCCTTTCGCTTGTTTTCTCCATCCCTCGCCCCCAACATAACTAACAGTTAGAGTGCAGCTGGGCTTTGAACATCCCTTAATGCACACAAAAAAAAAAAATCAGAAACTCATTACCTACAGTAACTAGTGGTAGCTTTCCCATGATTGTCTTCTGCTCTCCCATATTGTGTGAGCATTACAGGAACAGTGCGAGTAAAAGCAGGGGGGGTGGGATATATATTTTTTTTAAAAAGCCCTCATGAACCTCATCTGCTCTCAGAAAAAAAAGGCTGCTATAACAATTGTGCTTAAATTTATAGAACCTAGACCATGAGGGAATATCCAAGTCTTTGGCTGGCAGATCTGCACACAGTGTAATCAGCTCCCGTGACAGGAGTGTGCGGAATAGAGAAGGACTTGCTGTTAAGTGGACCACTGGGGGCCCAAGAGAGGAAGGAAGCAACTCCCCAAAACCTGGGGAAAATGTTCTTGCAGGTTTACATCAATATGGTTCATGTACACAGTACACAATAGCATTTATGCCCTCTCCTCTCCCAGCTTTTGCTGCCACTCCAGCAGATTTGCAGCAAGTTTGCCAGAGTTAATGCTTATTGCAAAAACGTGACCCTCTAGTATCAAACTTGAGTTTTAGCTACAATGTGCCTGCAACCGTCCTGTGAGGATGTGTTCAATGTTTAAATGCAAGCAATAGCTTTTGCATTTTTTATTACATAAAATCCATATGAAAAAGCTGGAAGGCCAAGAGTACTCCCGGGAGAGAGGGGTTTCTTAGTAAGTGCTGGCAGTGTTTTGTTATCCACCATCCTTAAGACATGACCATTCAACTGAACAGACCTGCATGGAGAGAGGTTGTTGGGTTAGGTGGTGCACACAACACATAACTAACACAAAGCTCACTTGGTGTGACTGGAAGAAAGAAGGAAAGCACTGACATTAAGGCAGATTTATGTTGCTTTAAGGTAGCTAAACCACTTTCCAGCCCCATCCTTACAGACTTACAAGTGTACAGGATACTGGCAGCATGTCTACTAGATCTGTGAAGCTGCCTGCAAGCTCCATGTATTTATGTACATGATAGATACACATTTATGTGGGGTAACTTTAAGGAAAACTGAAAAGTAGAAGTTTTTGTTGTTGTTAAACTGTTCACAATCACAAGTTGGGTGGAGAATGTACTCTGAAAAACACAGATAAGCTTCTGTTTCTCTTGAAACTGTTAATACACCACTGACACCCAAAGAGGTGCACTCAGACCAGATGATCACAGTGGTCCTTTCTGACCTTAGAATCGAAGGATGCAGATCCTTACCATTTTATGTGTTAGCGATATTAATAGTAGGTGTTAAACACAGAGGGCCTGATTCTAATCTTAATAAAACCAGCGTAAATTAAGAGTAACTCCATTGAAATCACTGCAGTTACACCTGTGTTCAAAACCTGTCGATTAGAATCAAGCCCAAAATACTGAACCTGGATACAGGCAGCCTTTTGATCAATACGTTTTTGTGATGTTCCATCACTCCCATGTTCCATATTAGATGCAGAAACAGAACATCAATAATAGTCATTACATGTCTGCAGAGCTACCATATCAATAACATTTATAAACAGTGCCTGGTTTTAGGAGACCAAATGTTATAAACAAGCACTTATAAAAACTAATTACTTTGATTTAGTTTTTGTCCTAAAAAATTGAAAAAAGAGACCTGTTTTTATAGCTCATCTACATGATAGTGAGGGTACAATTTACAATAAAAGAAAATGGATTCTCACCTGGAAAGTATGTGCTGTTCCCCATGAGGTAATAAAAGGTATTCATCTATATGCTTATTATATAAGTTATGGGGCAACTGCACATGTTTGGTAACATTATAGAGGTTTAAAAGAAACAGAGTAACATCCCCTTCTTTGTACATTGGGCTGAAAGGGAAGAGAGAGGCACATTAACAATCACATATTAAAAATAAATTATAGTATTTGAAAGGAGCTGTATCCACAATTGGGCAGATCACGTTCCCTCTTCACCAGAAGAACTGTGGTTCCTCTGCCCCGGGAGAGGGTGAATGGCAAAACTCCATTTGTGTCTGTGCCCCCAGCGCACCAAGAGCGATGAACAACATCCCAGAATACAGGGAGACACGGGATGGGCTGCTGGATCTGCAGCTATGTCTACACCACCAGCCTCAGTGCCTTAGCCACTAAGGGAGCAACATGGATGGCAAGGAGATGAGGTAAAAGATTGCACCTGCAAGTACACGGTTCTCATTTCCTTAGAATTAGTTCTATGGAGGGTAAGAAGACTCCTTCCAGATCCCCTCACAAGAGGCAGGATATTGGACTAGATGGACCCAATGGTGGTGGTATTTTTTATAGTACAGTAGCACCCAAAAGTACCAGCTGAGATAAGGGCCCCATTGTGCTAGGCACTTACACACACACAGGGAGAAGCAGTCCCCGCCCCAGAGAGTTAGACCAAAGGGGTAGTGGGGAGAAAAAAGAAATATCCCTATTTTACAGATGGGGAACTGAGGCACAGTGAAATTTGGTGACTTCCCAAAGTCACTCAGGATGTCTGAAGCAGAGCAAAGAATAAAACTCAGATTTCCTGAGTCCCAGCCCAGGACTTTAACCACAATACCATCTATACCTTCTCACATAATTCACTATAGCAATAACTATGGACCTAGTTGTTGAAAGTTTCATAAGAGACCCCTGAATGTTTTTCTAGAACTCCCCTCCCCATTGAACATGTTACACTGTGGAATTGCAGATCAATTGCGGGGCCTGATCCAAAGCCCCGTTTAGCCTGTCAGAATGTTTCCATTGGTTACAAGGGGCTCACTGTGCATTAAGGCCTCTGTTTTCACTGTATTCAGTTGTTCCTGGATATTGTGTTTAAATGCTTACTTGTGGTTATTCATGCAATGAAGGTACACTCGAAGCTTCTTCGGATCTGCTCCCTTCAGGCCAACTTTCAGTACCTTGGTGCCGACCAGTTTTTTGTACAGCAGAGAAAGCCAATAGTCCTGTGTTGCATATAAAAACAAAACATTTTTCCATATGGCAAACAAGGTATTTTACGTAAAAGGGAACACTCAGACACTAGACTACAATATCACCATGCTCTGTGTCAGGGGTGTCCAAAATGTTACCCTAACAAGGTCCCAATGATAACTAGCCAGGAGCTTGAGGACTACATTCAATATACATGTACCAGGGCAGGCTGCAGCCTCTCATTTTTAATACCTAAGTGCAGACTCCTGAAACCACTAGATCCACCATCCAGTGATGGATATTGAGCCACGCTGGGCTCACAGTCTCCGGTGGCTGCACCTCCCACCCTCCATTAAATTGCAGAACTTGGCAAGTCACATACACGGTATGTTCGGATTGTACATTCGCTCTGCTGCCACCATCAAGTTGTTGGGAGCGTGAATACTCTCAAATGCAGATATATAATGACTAAAAACCCGATAACTGCATCTGCTAGTGCAGCTTAGAGCTAACGCAGTATATGGCGAGGCACTTTTTTGTTGAATTAAGAGAGTCCCTTTTCTGCTATCTTGGTGCTTTTCCTTTTAGTTTCTCTTTTGCAATGTCCTTCATATCAAATTTGTTCAAATTCACAACAAATAATGTGACAAAGAAAAATCCTGTTATCGATTTGCTGCGTGTAGAAGGTACAGTTAGAGCTATTTTGCTCTCCTCTCTTCATCGGTGGATATAGGAGTCCTTCAAGTGGGAGATGCAGGTCTTGATCCTGCACAATGGTAAGTACCTTCTGCAGAGTGCTGAGCGGCCTAACCTTCAACTGAAATCAACAGGAGTTGAGCTACCCTCAGTACTTCCCGGGGATGGACCCTCAATTAGCGCTAACCGTGCCTGCTTTGAACAGCTCACTCTTTTCCAGTAAAGCGGTTTTATAAATATCAGGAGATCGATTCCAAACTCGTACAACTGAGAGAGTCAGGAGTAATGCCACTGAAGTCACTAATTATCCTAATGCAAAAATGCTGTGAGATCAGGATCAGGGCCCCATGTCTTTATATTGCTGCCCTGTTCCTTTGTCTAACTTGGTTTGGTTTTTTTAAGAGGAGACAGCATACACCGCAACTCGCTTTCTGCTAGATTAGCTCTATAGTTCTAACGCCAGGGAAAACACAGACTTTAGATAAGCTTGGTAGATATGGCTTGGAAAACACATGGGGAAAAGACAAGTTCCATTTTAGCAGATTTGTTTCTTTCCCCATAACCATATGTATGAGGACCATGTGAAGGCTGACTGGTTCCAAAATAAGCCTGTTATTTATAAATTTCCTCTGGATCATGAAAGATATTTGCCCTGTAGAACGAAGGCTGTTGTATAGAAAAAGATCTAAATTTTCAGATGAGTGATTCATCAGCAAACCCAGAAAACTGGCTTTATTTATAGTCATATACATTTCCCACTATCTACTCTAGATTAAGGAAAACAAGAAAGAACAAATACTAACTCTTAAATCCCCCCCACAGCCCTGCCCCCGGGGGACATCTTACAATGAGTAGGATACATAAAACAGCATCATAGTTACATACACCAGTTTCTATTATGAGCCCTCTTTTCACAAATTTGTAGCAGCCACAACTTGGAAGCAGATCAAGTGTGGGGAAGGTAGGAAAGAAGGGTGGGAACGGTTACTCCTCCCCATATCCATTTATAATTGCCATTAGCACTAATGAGAGCTCTACACTCACAGAAAGAGGAGAACCTTTAGAGTTAATCCAAATAAATCTGGCTCCCTATGTTATAAAGAAATGAAAAAGTGTATTGGTTTCTGTTGCTTTTTTGACTAACAGCTTTGTTCTTAAAAATAACATTCTTATGCTATTAGCTCATAACATAAATAACTAAGTTGAAACATCTCAAATCATTAACATTTGAAAATCATTTACTACTCAGAGAAACCCCCAAATCAAAGCATGGACTCCTCAGAAGACTTGGGAAAGTTTGTATCTAGATCAGAACATTGTGGCTCAGGTCCGTCTCTGCTGCTCAAGCACAGCTTGGCAAACAGGTCTGTCCTAAACAAAGGAATGTACGCTCTGCTTAATTTGCATTTAAATAGTAAACAGAGTCATCAGGCAGGAAGGGAAACAAAGGAAGCTCAAACAGGTGAGAAAAAGCCAGCAGAGAACACCCTTCCACATTGACATTTCGTCTCCCATGCTCAGCTGGAAATGTTTTTCAAGAGAGGGACTGAAGCTATAAAAAGGAGGGACAAACACCCCAAGGTACCCCTCTCTCTTTCCCTGCTTATCACATTCACTGTACCTGAATGGACAAAGGAAGTAATCGTTGATCTCTGGGGGAGGGTTCCCGTCCCACAGTTTGGTCAGTCAGACTGCAGTAAGCATGTGGTGAGAAACATTGCTTGAATCTGATATAGTTTGTTAAATTAGGTGTTCGTCTTATCTTTATTTTTCTTGTAACCATTTCTGACTTTTATGCCTTATTACTTGTATTCACTTAAAATTTCTCTTTGTAGTTAATAAACTTGTTTTATTGGTTTATCTAATCCAGTATGTTTAAATTGAAGTGGCTGAGTAACTCCATTTGGGGTGACAAGTTGTGTGCATATTATTCTCTTAAAGGAACAACCAACTTAATATAATTTGTTCTGTCGAGGAGGGGGCTGGGCAGTGCAGAACTTACATTTCTGGGGGGAAATCTGAGGCTGGGGATGTGTTGGGGTCACCCTACAGTATAACCAAGGCTAGTGAGAGCCAGAGTGTAACCCAAATGTGGCTGGCAGGCTGCAGTTACATATGGACACTCAGGGTGTGGCTTGCATGCTGGAAGGCTGATTGTGAGCGGCCCAGGTGAGAGCTACTTCAGCAAGGCATCGTAAGGCACCCAAGGCTGCAGGGCAGGGGTGACACACCTGCTCATTAGTCTAGATTGTACCCTGGTATGTCACAGGCACGTATATGTGAGTCTCTTTAGGGAGGTAAAAATAGCTCGCATCTCTCTCCACATCAGCTTTAACAAGAATACAAATCGATACAATATGTATGATATTATTAAGGCAATGCTACTGTATACGCACAGGCAAAGGTTCAAAATTTGCATCCACCAGGTGATAGGTTCCTGCTCCATAGAACACTTGTCGCATCACCACATCAATACCCATTCTGGCTGACAGTCCTAATTTGTCCAACCACCTGCCAGAGAACAGGAGACAAAAAAAGAATAAAAAATGCTAATGCAAATGTCGCCAAAATAAACAGGGAAAAAACTGCTCATCTAAACTATGTTACATGCCATCTCAGCTGCCTTGTACACAAAACAAGAATTAAAATCAAATGATAATCCTAAGCACAAACAACCCCTGAAACTAAATCAAAATACAGAAATGGCAGGAGCATCTCTGAAAATCCATTTCACATTCCATCTGACTAGCTGTCTGAGTCTACTGTGCTGTTTCCTTAAACTCGCTTGTCACCATCTTCGTCTTGAGTAAAGAGAGGCAACCTATGGAGATGAAAAGGCTCAGCATGTGATTTTGTCCTGAACAGAAGCAATAAGGTTCAGATGGAGCCTCACACGAAGAGGTCATTTTGTGCTCTAGCTTTTTGACTTTCATTTGTAAAAATAATTCTCTAGATTTTTTGGTTGCTAAAACATGAACCAGACGTGAACCAATGCAGTTATGTCTGCCTGAATCTGCAGACTGACTGAAATTAACTTCTGAGAAAAGTGTAAACACTGTCCTTTCATTTCAGTGAAGCGTTAACGTTGAAATCCAGTGGCAACAATTTAAACATCCGTTTGGTGAGTTACTTCACTGTCAGCCAAAAGAAAGAAATACAGACAAACATATGGTGAAGATCTGCTCAGTCAGTTGCATCTTATTTTGGCATCACAAGTGGAGGGTGCGCCAGCTATGGATGAAGCTAGGGACAGTACCAGAACTTTTTTCCCCCAGTATGATTGCTGTTAGCATGCTAAGACCTGTAGTTTCACTGGGCCACACTTCCAAACTTACACACGAAGCAGTGACCCTATAGAATGCTACAATGGTTGCACTGCGGTCTATAGGCGACACTTATTTTGGCCACCCTTTCTATACAGTGTTAAAGTCAAGCAAACATTTTCCCGGCCAGCACTTTACATAAAATACCATGTCTTTGGCTAGATCCCTCACACAGGGAATGTTTTGGGATCAATGTTCTCTGTTCCTGGGGACTAACTGGCATGCGAGTGACCACCTCAGGTCTGCATGCAGAAGTGTTATGGGGCTGCAAAGAAAGCCAGTCCTACTCAGACAGGGGAATGTTGCTGACATGCTGGGCATTTAATGGTGGTTGTTTAACTGGAGGAGTTCCTGAAAAACCCAGAGCCCTACAGAAAAAAAGAGTAACTTTAAAGTCATGCTGTTCTACTTACATAAAACCGGCAACATATGTATTAGACAGTCTGGGAGCTCCACCTCCATAGGCTGAACTTGTTTCTCCTAGCCACACCTTTTTACCAGGTACAGTTCCATCAACAATCTAGAGAATGTTGTGTCATTAGGATAAAGAGAGGAAAGTAAGTACATATATAGATCTGCCTAAATAGTCACAAATGATGCGCTTTAGAACAGATCTCTAGAGAGATCATACGACTTTCAGGGCCTTCTAATATGACCATATTTAATGAGGCAAGGCTCCATAAGAGTTCTGATGAATAGGAGTAGGGGAAAGAAAAAAAAATTTTTTTTAAACTCACATATATTAAATAATTGATTCCCAAATCTAAATTAATCAGGACCAGACTCTGCAACCCTTACTCACACACAGTATCTTACTATGTAGGTAGTCCTGTTGAAATCAGCAGGAGTACTCTGGGAATAAGGTACTACTTAGTGTGAGTAAAGGAGCAGAATCTGGCCATAAATTTAATCTCTGGGGCTATGATGGCATGAACAAATAACTATAAATTCATTTTCATGGTTTATAATATGTTAAACCTTATGCTTAGTAGATACCAAGGCCTCATATTGAAATAACTTGAGATCAAATGTTGTTAGCATTGATATTTGTTATATTATTTACAATGAGGACGGCATCTAAATATTGAGATTCTTTAGACGTATTGCTAGCCAACAATTTCTATTCTGGTTCTTATACACCCAGCATCATGGTAGCTGAGTGCACAGACAATTTAACATAACATTGTACCTGAAGAACATCTTTTACTGCTGTAATAAAGGTTTCCAGCACTTCAGGGCTCAAGAAATCCTCTCTGGTAGCGTGTCGTCCATTTACGTAGTAACTGAAAAGTTAAGAGACATCCCAACCAAGCAAAAATAAATGACAGAGCCAAGGTTACAAAACATGATTTAAAGAACTTTGTTTCCTGATATAATTATTCATCTCACTGCTGTCTGTTCTTACAGCTTTAACATCAATATTTTGCTCCTGCTATTCTTACATATGATTTCAAGCAGGGATAAGCTCAGCCAGTAAAAAACCGCTTTGCCTACTCTTGCCTGGGCACATATGCGAGTTGCTGGCCACCATCGACAATCAGTATAAATCATAAAATTGTGAACAGCCCAACTTTTTCAAATCAAGATTAAATGTTTACTGATAAATAGACATGTATGGGACCTTTATTGCTCCTTTACTGTGTATAACAGTGGTTTTCAACCTTTTTTCATTTGCAGACCCCTAAACATTTTTGAATGGAGCTGTGGACCCCTTTGGAAATCTTTGACAGTCTGTAGACCCCCAGGGATCCACGGGCCACAGGTTGAAAACCACTGATGTACAAAGATAAACAGAAAAAATACTGAGGTTGTTATTTACATTAGGTCTGTCATGTTCCAACTTCCTGCTTTTAGCTAGAGGACTTTGGTGGTAACATCCCCAAAGGCTACTGCTTTCCCTGTCATCAGCTGAAGGGGGCGAGGGATGTTAAGTCAGACTTGTCTTATAGGTTGGGAAAATCAACATCTCAGGTTTCAACCTGTTATGGCGTTACCATTTCAGTCCTCCCCAAAATTGCTACGGCCATCCACCCACAAACGATAGTCAAAGCCCAATTGTAATGGAGAATCGGAAAAGAAAGTATATCTGTGTGCAAGTGGAGGGAGTGGAATAGAAAGAACTTTGAGATCTTCTTTATACATTTATATGGACATGCTTTTCTTCTTGCTTTGTGGTTCACCTTTGGAAGTATATGTAAAAAAATGCATAAATCTGTCCCCTACTTCACTTAGCTGCCAATCCTGAATTCAGCATAACTGTGTTTGATCTAAAAAAGCTGACATCAGAACCAGCTGGAAGCGTGCAGAGTGCTACAAGTGTTTTGAGGACATCACTGCTACAGGAAAACAGAAACTCAAACTCAAGATTTGGAAGTAAAGAAATTGATGGCATCTCTTACAAATGGCATCTTCCCATTCACACAGAACCTGAATGTCCTAAAATATTCCAGCAACACTCCCAACTGTAGATGAGTTCTGTATCTAATTCACTTTTCTACATTAGTTGCTGGCTCTATTATTAAGGTAGACTTGCTGCATATAGTGAAATATTATTTGTCTAATTAACTTAGTGGGTTCATTTATGTAGAGTTGTATTAATTAGTTTCTTTATTTTACAAACCTTTAATCAAAAAGTGTATTTTTAAAATTACATTACAGCTGTATAATATTATGTGATAATGACCTGGGATCTTGAACAATATAAATTCAAAGTCAGGAAAGCACCTCTATTCAGGAAAACACTTAAGCATGTATTTACGTCCCATTGGTGACAAGGAGACCTAAGAACATGCTTAAAGTTATACATGTTCTTAAGTGCTTTCCTAAATTAGGATCCTATTTTATAAAGCTTTGCCCATATATCAACACTTAAAGACAACATCACTAAAACTGGCAATTCAGATAATATTTCTTTGATTTACACACTGGATTGGGTCCCAAGGAGAGTTAAGACTATCATTGTCAAACATGAATGGGAATTTCAGCGTGCAGCTGAAGCTGTGTTACTGATAATTGCATGGGTAATTCTCAGAGTGGAAAAAGTGAGTCTTTAACCTGAAGGGGTTTTGTTTACACTAAACTTGAACAGGCACAAGGAACGAAGAAAAATGCAGAATGTAAAGCACCAACCCATGTTGCCTAAGGCTCCTGTTACCAATAGTTTGTGCTCTTGGTGATGGTTTCTGGAATTTTCTCTAGACTAGTTTCTCTGAGTGGGCTGAATTCTCAGTCGCACTCACACAGCACCACCGACTTCAATGAGGCAAACTGGTGCAACAGAGAATATGGCTCAGTTCCAGCACAGATCTCCTACCTACTGGGATGTGTAAAATGGCTGATGACCATGAGGACAGTGAAGCGATAAGCTAATATGTGCTCCTTTTGTGGCAAGGGAGGGCAGGCCAATTTGACTTGGTCACTAGGTCTCACTGTCTCTAATGACAGACCTCCCAGCTATTGTGTGTGATAGTCTCTGAGAGACCTCAACCCCCAAGTCTCTCCAGAGCCTCAGCAACAGCTGAACAGGAGCATCCTTCAGCCCCCCAGGGGACTCCAACTCATAGGCCACAACAGTATTGACATGGGTCTTATCCTCAGGGATATGGCTCTCCCCCTTCCTCTCTTTCAGACTTATTGTCTCTACTAGCCAAAGCCTGTGTGGCAGCCAAGGGGCAGCTGAATCATGCTTCCACTTGGGCAACAGATAACCTTCCTTGAATTGCAAATGGTGTTTTTGCAAGGAACAGTATCCATCTCTAACGCTCCTCTCTCAATTGTTAAGTGATTTGCATAATTAGTTACCCTGTAGCATTACTCTCATTTCTGACATGGCTGTTTCATCTGGGACAGTTCCTTGTGCTGTTTAGAGTGAACTATTAGCTAGAAAGTGCAAATTACTAATCAAGAGTAAGACTCTCTCCTTCTCCTTTATGCCAACCAAGCCCCGCTCACCTCCCAGTAGGAAAGTCTATTCGGTTACAAGTTCTGTAGCATTTGTGGAGCTTTGAGATAACCTGGGCTGCTGCTCAGTCTGCATATGTCAGCGGCTGTGCCTGTCCAAATGCTACATATGTAAAAGCCCACCAGACCTTGTCTGTTGGAACAACACCCTTTCCTGGTCAGAAAAACTGCTTAACTCCCTGCATTGCCTTGAAAAATGTACCTGCTAGGACTTCTTTGCTCCATCTTAACACGATGGAAGTATCTCTTTTGTGATCATTGCTCACATAGGCTTAGTAATCACACGGAGCCCTGTACACAGCCACAGGAAAGAGACTTTTGGCTATCCTTACATTATAAAATGCTCAGGAATGCCACTACATCTTTCCACCTTTATTGGAGCTGCATAGCCACTGATCGTCAGTGATATGGGGACCTGGAAAGGATGGTAAAACTGGTGCGCTAAGAGGCCTGTTAGATAATCCTAACATTTTAAAAATCTCTTTTCTTCATGTATACTGTTTATTCAGAACAGGGAAAGGAGAGGTAAAATCATGGGGGAAACTCCATGCATGGCATTGGAGGAGTCCTGGGATACATCAGCATGGTGGGAAGGAGAAGAAATAGACTGTGGAAAGAGACACAAAACTTCCATGCAGGAATTGTCAAAAGTCTAGTACCATACAGAATCCTCTTACAAACAAACCTAATAAAAAATAAGAAAAAAAGTCACAATCTGTGTTTACAAATGCTGCCAATTAAATCCTTCACTGATATTTTAGCACTAATAATTCACCTCCAACTACGTGCCACCCTCCCTTTTCACATGCAAAGCCAAGAGACTTGCAGATTAACATTGTTGCAATAAGCTGTATTGCTGAATCATTTTGAAATATGAGAACCTTTAGATTAGTCAGTCTTTAAGGTCTGATCCTGAAAAACCTGCTTACTACCATGATAACCCCCCACGTTCGGTTGGGTTGCAAGGTAGGGCCCTACAGGATTTCTTTTGTTGTTCTTTTTATTAAAAGTAGGGTATTGTTAACTCAGGATTGGTGTAACATCATGCTGCCAGGAAGTCACTGGGAGTGGGGACTGAACCTGGGTCTTTTGTTTCTAGGAGCTTGTAGCTCTACTGCATGAGGTAAGACCCCACTTTGTATGCAAATTCATCCACCTCTCTCTGTGGCCTACCCACCACTCTAAGGGGACAGAGTTCCACAATGAGTGGTTGTGTGTGTGAACAGCTGTTTCAACTGATGTTTTTCTACTTTCGCCATCACGCTATTTAAAATCAATGTTTCACAAAAATCTGTATCTATTAATACTATAGCAATTAAATAGATACTTAATACTTACTGATGCCAGGTAACAGAATCAATTACTTTCCCTCCTGATTTCAGGAAGCTGTCAACAAACAAAAAGAACTCCATTATTTTGTGAGGCTATGAGCACAAAACTAATCCTGCCTCTGAGAATGACTAGCTGAGTGATCTTGAGCAAGTCACTCAACCTTTCTGAGCCTCAGTTTACCTCATCTATAAAATGGATTTAGTAGCATTTACCTACACCAGTGGACTGTTGAGGGTTATTTAATGTTTGTGCAGTACTTTGAGATTCTCACATGCAAGACACTAGTTAAGACTTTTATTTAAACAAGATTTAGCGACTACAGCAGAAGTGGATTTGGGGCTTTTTGACTGGTATCAGACAGATGTATAAAAACCTAAAGCACAAGCTTTCCATTATATCAAATGCTGCAATCTCACTGATGCGTCATGCGTTTTAGACACCCTAACCTACATTTAAAAAATATTCATAATACCCTGCCCTACCTTCCTCCTTCCCTTGAGTTTGTTTCTAAAATTTGTTGTATGTATTATACTCAATTTATGCCACTTATTTCTGGTAATATTTTACAGTACATTAGATGTACTGAAAAATATTTTGCAAAAATAATGAATAATAAAGCGGTAAGAGACTGACACACCATTTGTTATTAAATCATTGCTGAAAGGTGGGGACTCACTTTTCTGGTGCTGACTGAAAAGTGTGTGGATTAGTGAGTTTCTGTCACCCTTAAGGGCCAGAGCTTCTGCTATAAATCAGAGTAGCTCCGTTTACATTAGTAGAACTGAACCAAATTTACACCAGCTGGGATTCAGCCCTTACTCGCTGGCAATGCAGTTATGATTTTAATCAGACTCCGACAGGCAGACAGTTGTTGGCTCTAGTTTTCCATAAAACTAAAACAGAATTAGTTCTCAATCAAATCTAATGTTTCAGTATCCTAACACCTTAGGCATGTTCCAACTATGGAATCATCAGACCCCTTAAATTCTCAATCCTCTCTCCCATACACATCTGCATTCTACGCTCAGCGTACTGCCTTCTCTTATCAAGCCTGTAATGGCAGGTTTCTGCTTGGTTACCTCTTCAACAACTTCTGAGTGTTTTTCCGTGGTTGACCAACATCAGGCCCATAAAGTTTTGAATTCTTGAAACTGCTGTAGTTTCTCAGAAGGTGATACAGATGAATAAAGTCTTGCCCAAGTTGGGAACCATCAATATAGATGCCAGATTTCTTCCTGAAACTGTTTGGCTCTGAAAGAAACAAACGTATACACACAGACTGTTCCTCAGTAATGTTCCAGAACAAACATATGACTCATTCAAAATATGCACAGCAGTAATAACCAACCAACTTACAGAAAGTTAACTACACAGTTGGGCAGTAAATAAGCTATGAAATAAGAGACGGGAGAGACTATTACATCTACGGGAGGGCGTGGCTTCCCAGGAAAGGATTGTTCCATATAGTATGTTTTCCAGACCTCTATCCAAATTAGTTTGAATAAGTAATGATGATGATATTCTGCATCTCTGTAGCACCTTTCATCTGAGGATGCCAAAGCACTTTACAAACAGTGAATTGATTTAAAACAATTCAAGCAGTAGGTCTTCCACTGCTTCTCTTAGTCATGATTAAGATCTCACCCTTTCCCCCATAAACCACGCCCTCATTTGGATTTTTATCAAACAGAGACGTTCCTGAAAATTTTTCATTGTAGAAATTAATGGCCATTGCCATGTGGTAGTAAATATTTCCAGTCTTACCTTGCTCTCTCCCATTTCCTGGCCTGCTACGCCTCTCTTCTCAGCCTCAGAGACCCTCCCCACAACTTCTGTTATTAGAGACTTCTTTTGCTGTGTATCGCTACTTGTCTCCCTCTTGTCACCTGAATCCAGAGTCTCTTCTCCTTTCCTTCCTAGTATAGCCTACTGCTAGTCAACCCATTCCCAAACCTGGTATACAAATGCTTTTTCTCTCTACTGCATTACCAGAAATCCCCTCCCACTTAGCCAGTGCCCCCTGGTCACTGTCACTGACATCCTGCTTTTCCTGACCCCAGCACTGCTCCCTGTAATTTGCTTTCTCCCACTGTGGCTCCCTAATGGATTGCACTTATTGATGTTCAGGATAAGAACATAAGAGCTGCTATCCCGGGTCAGACCAATGGTCTATCCCGTCTCCAACAATGGCCAGTACCATTATGGACCTATATGGCTCCAACTGCCACAAAGTGTTACCTGGATATCCCAAAATTGTTCCACAACTAGAGATGGGATGAATCACAATCTGACAACTATTAACAGTCCAGCTTTATGGATCAGTTCAGAAAACAGCGTGAGATGCAGGCACAAAAATCTGCCATTGTTTGACAGGGTTTCTGCAGCCAAGAGTTTTCTGCAGTTTTGCAGCAGTGGAATGTACAAAATACTGTGGCCCCTTTTCGATCCAAGCAGCTACTCAAGGTTCAGGGTCCTGGGGATGTTCTAGTTGTGAGCAGAAATTGGTGAGTGGGGTATTTTCTTTGATGCAATCTTGTTTGTTTACAAGGAACATACAAAGTCCGAATGCAGGAGGAACCAAGAACAAAAGGAGCAGTGTCTTCACTTACAGCCCCAGGCCTCTTTACCCAACAGACTCAAAAACCTTCTCTCTAGCTTTCGCTAGGGTCACACTGTGCTCACCGGCTACAGCTTGGTTTTCTTGCTTTTTGCCTCTGCCTCCCTCTCTGTTCTGTCCTCAGTTTCTGTGAATTCCCCCTTCCCTCAAACACACACCCCTACCCAAAAGCACTCGGGTCTGGTCTACACTACAGAGTTAGGTCGACATAAGATGTCTTGGGTCGACCTAACTATGGAAGCGTCTACACTTAAAATTTTGCTCCTGCCGCCGTAACTGCCCTGCTACGCCAACTTCACTCTACCTCCAAGAGCAACATACAGTCAATGTCAATGTAGTTAGGTCGACACAGTGTCAGTGTAGGCACTGTAAAAAGCAACAGAGGGTCCTGTGGCACCTTTAAGACTAACAGAAGTATTGGGAGCATAAGCTTTCGTGGGTAAGAACCTCACTTCTTCAGATGCAAGTCTGAGTGTAGACACTGCATTGCTTATGTCGACTGTTACTGGCTTTCAGGAGTCATTGCACAGTGCCCCACACTGACAGTACAATCGATACAAGTGCTCCTGGTGAGGACATGCACTTCTGACACAAAGAGCAAAGCTCAGACACGCACAAGCAATGTAATTACCGCAGTGGCTGTCTGCCAATGTAAGCTAGGTTGACTTAATTTTGTAATGTAGACATGGCCTCAGTCCAAACTCTCAGGCAGGTTCACAACCTCTGTGTCTCAGGTGAAGGGGGCTTCTGATTAACTCTTCCTTGTGTTAAATGCCGGGTGAGCTCACATCCAATCTCAGAGATTTGTGATCGATGTAGTCACCAGTACCTCTCAGCAGAACAATATCTACTGTGACTACCCTAACACTAACACACACACCACCTCTCACACTCTGCACTTACCGTTCCCAAGTTCCCAAGACATGTTGTAATGTTGGGAAGCACAATAATCCAAGAGCAACTGAGCATTTGAACTATCCCACTGCAAGCCACGTTTTCGAAGTAAGGCATTAAGGCCAAAGATTAGATCCAGCTTTGAACACTTTGCAAAGCTATACAGAATGTCCACTGTACTTTCTGTAAGAAGAAAGAAGGGGGGGAAATGAATTATTTTCTTCAAAGTTCTGAAGTGCCAATTGACTTAGAACAAATATACAGACTACTCATTGTGATGATTTGTTTTATTAGTGCTGAAGATGTATGTAGCATATACAGCCCCACTGATTTTACATTCTCAAGGCCTTATCCTGTAAGATTCTGAGCATCCTCTCAACTCCCATTGCAACTGACAAAATATTAAATCAGAAAACAGACACTAGTGGCAACATTTTCAGTCACACCTCAGTGTGAAACTTTCAAATTTGTTGTAGCCACGTTGGGCCCTGGATACTAGAGAGACAAGGTGGGTGAGGTAATACCTTTTATTGGACCACCCTCTGTTGGTGAAAGAGAGAAACTTTCAAGCTTACATAGAGCTCCAGACCTGAAGGAGAGCTCAGTGTGGCTCGAAAGCTTGTCTCTCTCACCGACAGAAGTTGGTCCAATAAAAAAATATTACCTCACCCACCTTGTCTATTTAAACTGTCAAAGGCATTTAGGAGCCCAATGGTCAAAGTCTCTTTTGAAAATGGGACTTATGTGCTTTTGAAAATTTCGCCCTAGAACTCAAATAGGTTTGCAACCTCCCAGTTGCAAGTCACAGCACAAGAGTGACCTTCTAATTAACAGGTATTGTCACAAACATCTTACTTGTAATGGTGGTGTTTTTGTATTTTTTCCAGTATTGTTCCTTAAGGAGTATATTCTCCTGGATGGGCCACTGAGATAGCAGTAGCTCCTCCACAGCAGTAGGAATAGATCTTACTCCACAAATACCTGTAGGCCAAAAAAACCCACAACATGTCATAATAATAAACTTTTCATAGTATTATGCTTAGGTTACAATAAATGGAGGATTGTATTCCACATAAAGAAACAGTTACGATTGTACAGAGCTGCTCATCCATGCATTTCTGTAGGCTGAATCCTCCTGCTGAGTTCAATACATTAAACGTTAGAAAGGAGAATGATTGGGTTGATATTTCCACCTTCTAAAATCAAATACAGCCAGGTGTCTTTTCAACATCTAAAAATATTTAGCATTTACAGTGACGGCACTCACCGTGTTTCTACTGGTTTTAAGATTTTTGTCAGTTCTAACGAAAGTATTCCCATTACAGGAATGCACTTAAATATGTGCAAAGCACATCTTTTCTTTAAAACATTTAGAGTGGGGACCGACTGACTGTGTTGTAATATGGTGAGATTGGATTATGGGTGGCTATAATTTGGTACATTGTTTGGTTATTACTGGAGGCAGTGCTGAGTTATCATGCTAATGTATTTAAATCTTGTATGCAAAGCAACTAGACAGACAATGTACCATTTGAGTAAAGAACCACAGTGCAGGAAGATGGCAAGGTCAGCAGCTCTCATTGTACAAAACAGGAAAAACCCATTTCCTGGTTGATGCAGTGAGAACTGCTGATCTCATTACAAGAGTGGTGAGAAAAAGATCTTGGCAGAAGTTCTGGAAATGTTAAGTTTGTTCTTCAGGCAATATTTAAAAAAAAAAAAAATGACTGAACCCATAAACCACACACCAACACTGTCGGACAGTAAACCGAGGAGGATGTACGTTCATAAGCACTGCAAGAGAGCAGGACAAAGTACAGGAAATATTTCAATTTACCACCACCCACTAGTACCACTGGACAGATTGCTTTGTCAAGGCTTTTCATCAGTGAACCCAACTTTAGAAGGGTATAAATTCTCAGTGAAATTCATCAGATGCTAAAACTTGGCATACGCAAGCCATCTGTCTAGAAGCAAAGTGTGGGATTTTTTTAAAAAAACCTATCCACGCTATTTAAATATAAGGGTGGGATTTTCTAGAGCATTCAATGTTGTCCTTACTCTGCTCCCCTTAAAGTTAGTGGGAGTAAACCATGGAACATATAGTGAGTCACTGCCCCCTGAGATCCTTCTCCAGAGGGACAGCCTTGGTTCATTCCACGTCACTGGAAGCTGACAGAGTGGATGACAAACCTGGACACTGATCTTTAAAGTTGCTTTTCAAGTTGCCCTAAGAAAGAAGAAAACCATTGTCTTCAATGAGAGTGGAAATAAGCCAAAACTGAGTGCTTTTGCAAATCCCCTGCAAGGGGGTAAAGCAGAATAATCTCCTGCCTTCCACCTAATTATTTTTGTCAGTTAATGCTTTATTTTAGGATGTAGCTGCAATTTCCCAGCTCCTATTGGTGAAAGCAGAGGCTAGGAACGCTGTTCTGATGACAGCATATGGAACAGCAACCCAGTAGAAAGGTAGATTTCCCAATTGTTAGGTGGGGATTCTGCCTGTAAAGTGACCGGTTTTCCACCCTGCATCTCAATTGTCATCATTTGTTTTTTGTACTCTGGTACCAGTCAGAATGCGCTAGGCTCTGATCACACAAACAGGCCCTGCCACAGCTCATAATGTAAAGAAACACAAAGAGCCAGCTGATGGGGAAAGGGAGATCGGCAGACTGTGAAGTACTGGGGCAGTGGTAAGAGAAGAGACAGAGCAGAATGGAAGGGTTAGGATGGAAGATGCTTCTAAAGACCCATGCAGAGAAGAATCCTCCAAACAGCCCTGGGCCACTAAGTTGGAGGTTTCACTTAGTGGTACCTCTAGGGCAGGCTCCACGCACCTGTGCTTTCCTCTCCCAGCAGCTAGGAGCTAGTCCTGCAGGACATGGGACATGCCTGTCAACCTCAGGCGAGTCTACTGACATGTAAGCATGGACTAGAATGCTTTGCCCTGTATTTACTGTATCTGCAGCATGCTTTAAAGCACATTTTAATTAACTTAAATCAAAGACATGTTCATGGTTAACATGTTGCCATCTGTTTTACCTTGATTCACCTGTGATTCCCAAAAGTCTCTGTCTTCTAAAGTTGAATCCTTCTCTGGACTGAAGATCAGGAAATCAGTTCTGGTGCCACCAAATCTCAAGAAGCCTGGAGACAAAGCTCTTGCTAAAGTGCGCAGTTTGGGAGAGCTGGGGAAGAGAATATTGAGAAATGGAACAAACATCTTCATCACAGTCAAGCTGACCATAATTAGTTGCAGAGATGGGTCTGATCATAAACATTCAAATCCAGATGCAAATTTTGCAGAATGTGGCCTCAGAGGGTGTGGAGATTGCAGGAATTCCCCCCTCCCTTTCCTCTCTTTATACCTCCCCTTAACCATGTCACTCTTTGCCTCCTATTACACCCAGGGGCTGAGTGTGTTACCTCCAGCACTCCCAGATCCATACTTCAATCCCCTGCATCATATAGCAGGGCTGTCACTAGCTCATAGGATTGGCAGATTTCTGACTCAGTTATCAATGATTTTGTAGGTCAGGCAGCTGCTCTCCAGGGAAAGTCCTCACTTCTGATGAAAATGGTCAATGATACGACTGGGAGTATCCTTTGCAAATGAAGGGTTTTTTTATGTTTGGTTGTGGTTTTCCCCACCTTCCCTCTCCAAAAATTCCAACCACTGGAAGTGATGATAGAACTTTAATGTCATGTTTGAATGCTGGGGGGATAGATGTACCCATATTTAATTTGTTCTGCCCCTGCTTCTCTCTTTCTGAAATGAGGAAACATTGTAACCAGCAGTTTGGAGTACACCAGGGCCTTACCTACATAAGAAAGTTGCACTGGTTTAACTTAAAATTGGTTTTAAATTTTGATTCCTAATTGACCTAAGCAACACTGAATCCAGTCACTCTTAAACCAAAAACAGAGTCCACATAGGGGCTAGCATCAATTTAACTTAACAGATTAAAAAACCTATTTAAATTAAACTGGTCTACACACAGAGATTGCGCAAGTTCTCAGCTGGAGTAATGTGCGGGGAACATGCTCCGTGAGCCCAGCCACTGCAAAGGAAGAGACAAGACTGCCCCTTTTCAGTCTGACCTTGCGGCAGAGACAACAAAGTTGTACTTCACCGATGTTATCTCTGTTATGGAACAACTGTGCAGGAGATTATCAGCCACCAATTACTTCCTCTTTGTGGCAGAGCCTGAATCATGAACTCTGATTAGACGTTTTTCATTCCACTTTCACTTTGCTATTGAATGTCAGAGAGGTTAGAAGTGCATTAGGCAGGTTGAAGATACCTTCCCTTCCCTTCCCCCCCTCACCCACTTGCTGCTGGGTGCATTGTCAGTAGAAATAGGGTGACTGGAGCAAGTGGCTCCAGGCCAGGGGTGGGCAAACTATGGATCCGCAGGCCGGATCTGACCCGCCAGCCATTTTAAGCCAGCCCTCGAGCTCCCACTGGGGAGCAGGGTCTGGGGCCACTCCATGCAGCTCCCAGAAGCAGTGGCATGGTCCCCACTCCGGCTTCTATGTGTAGGGCAGCAGCAGAGCCGGCTCCAGGGTTTTGGCTGCCCCAAGCAGCCAAACAAAACAAAACAAAAAGCCGTGATCACGATCTGCGGCGGCAATTCGGTGGGGGGTCCTTCGCTCCGAGCAGGAGTGAGGGACTGTCCGCCGAATTGCCGCCGAACAGCTGGACGTGCCGCCCCTCTTGTAAGTGGCCGCCCCAAGCACCTGCTTGGTAAGCTGGTGCCTGGAGCCGGCCCTGGCAACAGGGCCATCCTTACCCATATGCAAACTATGCAGCTGTGTAGGGCACCAGGAAATTTGGGGCACCAAATTGCCCTAAATTTCCTGGTGCCCTATGCAGATGCCTGCTGCTCCAGCCGCCAGCCCAGTCCCCTGGCCAGCTGAGCCAGCCAGGAAAGCTGCCCCCGCTCCCGCCCACTCCACCTCTTCCCCATAGCCCCCGCCCCTGCTCCACCCCACCTCTTCCCCAAGGCCCCGCCCCTGCTCCCCCCCCCCCCCCTCCACCCCTGCTCTGCCCCAGCCCCACCCCCACTCCACCCCTTCCCCTGAGCTACGTCCCGGGGGACTGCAGCAGGGGTTGGGCACACCCTGCAATCACCGGACAGCGGGAGGTGGAGCGACCTGGCCCCAGCCCGCTCCACCAGCTCCTAGCCACGCCACCGTTGAGTGCTGGGGGCGGTTCCCCCCGGCCCCCCAAGGCTGGGAGCCAGGGAAGCAGAGCAGAGTGGGCTGGGTCTGGGTCACTCCACTTCCCGCCGCCTGGTGAATGCGGGGTCGGGCCCACCCTGCAATCACCGGGCAGCAGGAAGTGGAGCAACCTGGCCCCAACCCACTCCGCTTCGCCGGCTCGTGCTGGGGGGCAGTTTCCCCACTGCCCCCCAAGCCTGCTTCTGCCCCCCACAGACCTTGGGTGCAGGCCCCCCCGAAGGTCTGGTGACGCCACCACCCCATGGAGGCCTGGGGTCAGCCTCCTCCCCCACGGGGGGCTGCATAGGACACCACAATGTCTAGGGACAGCCCTTATGGGCAGCCAGGGGTCTCCGCTCTGCACTCTACTCCCACAGCTCCCATTGGCTGGAAACTGCAGCCAATGGGAGCTGCAGGGGCGGTGCCTGCAGACGGGGCAGCGCACAGAGCTGCCTGGCCACGGCTCCATGTAGGAGCTGGAGTGGGGACATGCCGCTGCTTCTGGGAGCTGCTTGACTTAAGTTCCGCCCGGAGCCTGCACCCCTGAGCCTCCCCCGTGCCCCAACCCCCTGCCCCAGCCCTGCTCCTGCTCACCAAACCCCTTGATCCCAACCCAGAGCACCCTCCGGCACCCCAAGCCCCTCAGCCCCACCCCAGAGCCCACACCCTGAGCTGGAGTCTGCACCCCTTCCCACACCCCAATTCCCTGTCCCAGCCCTAATCCCCCTCCCACCTTCCAAACCCCTCAGTCCTAGCCCAGAGCACCCTCCTACGCCCAAACTCCTCATCTCCAGCCCCACCCCAGAGCTCTCACCCGCTCCTGCACCCCAACCCCAATTTCATGAGCGTTCATGGCCTGCCATACAATTTCCATACCCAGATGTGGCCCTCGGGCCAAAAAGTTTGCCCATCCCTGCTCCAGGGTCTTATTCCCAGAGCTCAGGCAGTGGAAGAGAAGGGCAGATTTTCTTTGCAGCTAGCTAGAAGGAAGACTCCCACATGATGGGAGACCATCTCCCATAGCCAAGCAACAGGAGGGATCCCCAAAAATGGGAAGGCCCAGGCTGAGAGAGAAGAAAGTGTTTAACAAGTCAAACATTAACACATTAATCCTCAACACCCCTGTGAGATGAAGGTAAAAGTGAGACCTGGCAAATGAAAATGCAAATGAAAAAAGATAAGAAAAAGAAAGATGAGTGAGGCAGGGTGAGGGGAGAAAAAGGGAAACACAGGAATGGGGACTAAGAGTTAGGGGATGTAGAGAACAGAAGTGAGACAAGCAGGATGAAAGCAGCTGCAGGAAAGAGGAAGCCAAAAGATGAGGAAAGAGATAAAAGGGATAGAAAGCAGGTGGTAAAAAAGAAAAGATTTGTGGACACAGGAGAAGTCGGGGGCGGGCAGGAGAGACATGGAGAATCAAAACAGAAAGGAAACAGGAGAGAGGAAAAACTCTGGTGAAGATTAAACATGGGTTGGTTTATTCGCTGTATTTCCTTAAGAAGGGCTGCGTGGCTGAGGGAGGACTGCATTTTCCAGCAGGTGCAGATTCAGCCTCGAGCAATGACAGAACCTCCTCCACTTGAAGCAAAAGACATAAGTGGGAGGAGAGTCCAAAGCTGCACCAGGATTGGGAGATCAGCTCACTTCGTGACCCTGCTCAGTGGAGGAGCTAGAAGGCTGTGAGTTCAGGATACCCTCGATCATTGGAAGACTCTGCTTCCTGTGTTGTGGTGTTTGGCCCCCATCTGACCCTTGGTAGCTCCTCTCCTGGGATTACACCTGTGCGCCTGTCAGTGCACCTCAGCCCTACCTTTTTCTCTGCTGAGTTCTCATGCTCTCTTTAGTTCAGTTTTAAAAAATCCTGTGGATTTTGTGCTGATGAAAGCTATTGCAGTTACAGCCCTGCAGAACAAAGCACCTTGTTTATCCTCAAAACAAGTACAGCGTAGGCAGCTGTCCTGTGAACTCCCTCCACCCTGTGTTCCTGCCAATGGGTATGTCTACACTGCAACAACACACCCATGACTGGCCCGTGTCAGCTGACTGGGGCTCATGGGGCTCAGGCTGGGAGGCTATAAAATTGCAGGATAGATGTCCTGGCCCAGAAGACCCCATACGGGTCTTGGTATAAAGAGCTTAGTATAAAGAGCGGCGCCTGAACTGACGTAGGGCCTTGTCCTTTTTCATTCAGCAAATGGAGAGGATTTCCTGTCCCAGGGTACCCCAAGCCTTGTGGAAGGGTTGGAAAGACTTTAGGCTAGTAGGGGCCCCCAGGTGACCTCTGCTAAGCTTTTAGCAGGTAGGTAGGAACCTCTGTTTTTTTTTTTACATGTTTCCTCTGAAATGTTATTACATGAGGAATAAAGGCGCTTGCTTAGAGGGAGGTGGGTGGTAGCTGGGGACTGCTGACACCCCACTGTTCCTAGCCCTGGGAGAGAAAGCAAAGCACAGGCACTGGCCATTGGGCAGAATGGGGCTACCACAGGGGAAGGCAGGGAGCTGGCTGGGCAGCCTGTAAGTCTCTGGCGGCAGAGAGCAGGGCAGGGTCCCCTGGACACCTGGCTGGGACTCCTGGAGTGTGTGTGTGTGGGGCGGGGGAGATACGGGACTGGCAGGACTTGGGAGGCTGTTTGGCCCCGGGGTCGGGGGGACGGGGACGACTCTAGCTACCCTCTGACTGCGCCGGGCTGGCGGCTGCAGAACTTAAGGGGAGGGTCACACACACACACCCAGCTGGCCCCGTCTTTTAACGGAGGAGGAGGAGGAAATCGCTGCTCCTCTCTGGGAGGCAGCCGCGGGGTGACCCGGGGATGGGGGGGGGGCGCAGGGCGGGCCGGTCACTTACCCCAGGATGGGGATGAACCTGGGGTCCGCGGCCAGGTTGGCATCGATGGTGAGGGAGAGGAAAGCCGGGCTTACCTCCCGCGCCGGCTGGCCGCGCAGCTCCGCGCTCAGCACCGCCACCGCCGAGCCCGCCGCCGCCGCCCCGGCCAGCAGCACCCCCCAGAGCAGCAACCGCCGCAGCATCCTCGCCCCGCCGGCTCCTCCAGCCACTGCCTCCGCCGCCCGGCGCAGCGCCCAGCGCCCAGCTCCCCGCCCACGGCCCTCCCACTGCCGGCCGGGCGGAGCCGAGCCCTGCCCCTGCCCGGAGAAGGCTGGGCTGGGCTGGGCAGGTAGCCCCCACGTGGCGCTCTCTGGCCGCGCTGGGCCCCGTCCCCTCGGCAGCCGCGCGCTTGTGCATTGCAAAGGGGACTGATCCGGGCTCCTGTTTCTCCACAGCTGTTCGGAACCTGCCCGCCCGGCACCATTGTGCGTAGCCCACCTGCCCCTCGCCGGCTCCTAAGATGCGCTGCCCTGGGGAAGCCAGGCCGCTTCCCGTTTTCCATCTCCAAAGGAAGTGCTTGGGCCAGAGACCTTTTGAAATAAGCCGCAGTTCGCACCTGCTCCTGGCCTGCAGGCATTCAACACGTCTTGGAGCAAAGGCAGGAAATCTGCAGACCTCCGGCTGGCACAAGCCTTCACCTGTTCCTAGTCAGCCACCTCCCCGCTGCAGTTCAGCAAGAGAGCAAGACCCTGCAGAGCAAACTAACCCACGTGTTGGGACAGCCTGTGTCAAACCCATTACTCTCCCAGCACAAGATGATCCTTAATGGCTCTCCTGTCTTCCCTGGTAGTTAAGTTAATACCATGGCTTCAACTTCAGGGAGCCCATTAATTTTGTATGGACGCCCCGTGCTGAATATCTGCCAGCGTAATTCACATTCTAGTCAGTTGATTGGAATGTGGTAAGCCTCACCTAACCTTATAAATGAATCAACTGCTTAAGGATTCAGTGGAGTCCATGACAATTATTACATCAAACACAAAATTAAAGTCATTAGTACAGGTACAGAAGAGGCTACTATTTGAGTTTAGTTATGGCTTGTCAGTGTTTGTTTCCAGGTCTACCCTTTGTGTTGCTGTGGAAGTGCTCACAAAACTCTTAGATTCTTTGTACTCTTGCCAGCATGGTTCTCTATATTTCCCTACCTCATCCAGTCACACTATTTACCTTCCAGCTGAGCTGAGCGATTGTCAGATTGCACATTGAATCCAAATGTGGACTTTGGCTATGCAAGTCCGATGCTCCATTGTACCTTTAGTAGCCCACAAAATCTTAATGCTGAAGATAAGTGAAAAGGCTGCCCGACTCCAGTGATAGGGCTCATTATAACAATTTACTGTACTTGTCATTTTCAACTCGCTTTGCAAACTTCTTAATGTTCAAAACTGGGAGACAGGTCTGGTGGCACTAGCCCCTTTTTCTAGATGAAAAAAAGGAATGCAGAGAATATGTGTTTTGCCCAAGGTTACAGGCATCACTGTCAACCAGGATTAGACCTCCGGCGTGCCTTCAGCCCAGTCCCATTCTCAGTTCTCTTCTCATTTCCCCAGAGGAACCCATGACTGTATGAGAGGTATTTAATTTCTTGGAGGGGTACTCATGGTATTGCATAGTCTAAGCATTTCACGCTATTGGTCATGTGGCCGTTACAATCAACTCTATTTCTTAAAACTAGTGTGAGGTAAAGATAAAACATTCTAGGAAATTAAATAGCGCCAAGAGAAAGTGCAGACTTATCCAGGGAAACAAGGTAGACCATTCTGACCACAGCTAGTTCTGTTTCTTGTAAATTGAAAAATTATAATGCAAAGCCAGAAAAACGCCTGTTTATTAAGGAACTTAAACAAGTAAAGATTTTCAACCCATGAAAGTCAGGAAATTCCAGCGACATTTCCCACACAGTATTAACTGAGTCATACTGAACTGTATTACAACATACTGCCCTATTTGACAGTTTAGTGGCTGACCATGTACTATAGAGTATTCCTGCACAGAAAGCTTTGGTAAGATGAAACTCAGATTGCAGGCACAGAACTATAACTCGGATTTATTAGTTTTTTGTTTTTTTCCCCCAAACAAGAATTAGAAAGTCAGAAACAGTCAAGGTTGCACTTTTCAAAAGAGACCCCTAAATTACCTGAACACTGCCCCAGATGCCAGCTGGCCATCCTCCCTTCATCTACAGGGTATTGAACATGTGCACAACAAAACATTGGTTTTCTAACTAATTTAATTCACACATTGTCAACACTAAATAAGCTTTAGAAGTTGCATATGAATGCTCCAACTTCACAATTTGAGCATTTGGGGGGGTCTATACATTTGAATGACAGATAATTTGCTGGCATATGTAATCATAAGATCTGAAGATCCTTCAACACCTCATAGGACTGGGCTTAATGAAGAGCAGGGAATGATTATTCACACAGTTATTTGTCTAATCAATAGGCAGAAGGACAGCGTGATCAGCTTCAGGGGTTCCCAAACTTTTTACTAATGTGACCTACCAGCTGCATTTAATCTTTTATGGGGACCACTATTACATATGTACTGTGTGTATCTAACTAGTATTTTCTCTGTTTTAAATCCAGTAACTGCAATGGCAATATTGATTTTGTATTATCTTCATCAAAACTGTAATGTTTTTATGGATACACTGCTCCCTCTGCCTGATGCCCAAGCCCAGTGGAAGGTAGAGAGTGCAGGGTAAGGAGTGAGGTGACCCACATCTAGACTCTTCCCACAACCCACCATTGGGGAAACAAGTGTAGTAGAAAGAGCACTGAACCGGGACTGGGAGACCCAAGTTCTATTCCCAGTGCTGCCACTACCCTGCCATGTGAACTTGGGCAGGTTATTTCACTTATCTGTGCTTTGGTTTCCCTTACCACCCATTGTCTGTCTAGACTGTAAGCAACTGAGGTCAGACATTTTTTAATGCTTAGCACAATGGGTCCCAGGATTTGGTAGAAAATATGTACATGCTACTATAATGCAAATAATTAAGTAAAAGCAGCATGGTCACTACATGGTTCTGGTTAAAGCATTGGAGTTTGTGTCATCACTGATACTTCAGACTCTGAGATGGATAAGATCCTCTAACCACCAGCACAACATTCTATTTTATTATTTTTAAAACAGTTCTCCTCAGGCAGAAAGTACCGAGTGACCCTCTGGCTTGCACAAAACACATACCAGCTGTGACCATGGAAGCCCACAACCAAAACATCCCTACAGTTGCAGTTTACATAACTATCTTCTATCCTGCAGCACCCTCGCAAAATTCAACTCACCCTGGGTGAGTCGACTATCAAGTATATCAGCAGTGTCGTGGGTAAGGGGGGAGGGTTTGGGCCTAGGTTAGCCATCTATCATGACAATTTTGCAAGGCTGATATTTCTTTTTGAACCTTTCTCCCCAAATTTGTAGCTCAGCATCAACTGGGAGTCACTCCAGATTCAGCTCATAAGCTTCTGTACGACAGAGTAAGAACAAATGGAGAAGTGAAACAGACTTGGTGGTTTGTTTTCTGTGCTCAGGCTGCAAACTTGAGTTGCCAGGGAAGGTCCTGGTGTAACCTTCTCCTCTCCCATCCCCACCCACTGAAATTTTGCAGCTATGCACTTTCTTAGGGACATGGTGAATTCTCCATCACGTGCACTTCTAAGTCAAAACTAAAGGTCTCTCTAAAAGATATGCTGTAACTGAAACACTTGATGCAGAAGTTATTGGGTGAGGTTGTGTGACCTGTGTTATGCAGGCAGGTCAGACTAGTTCATAACAGTATTCCCTTCTGGCCTTAAAATCCATTAATCTATTCTTGCCTGTCCATGACAGAGAGGACTTCTGGACTGCACAACTAACTGGTGCAGTTTAGAACAACGTCTACCTCTGTGAATACCAGAAGCAGTTAGGGGGGTCAAAAGGGAGGAAACGCCCCCATTTTTCAAAAATTCAAGGAAGGAACTCTTATTTTAACTGTACTGACTGACCCAGACCTATTCATAATAATTATGGGTAGACAAAGAAAGAAAGAAAGAAACAAACAAACAAAAAACAAAAACCTACTCTCCTCAACCTCCAGCAGCAGGAGGTGCTCTCTGCTTATAGTGAACCTTTAAACCATCTAATCTAACCTGTTTAGATTAACCACTCTGCATTTAATACAGCTCAAAACTTCTGCATAAATAGACAAATGGTGGTAATCCGTTCTCCCTTCCATCCAAAAAAAGCTTCCTCACTACTTTGGAGATCAAGTTAAACATTTGTAATTAAAATGCTGCTGGAAGGCCAATAAGCATGTTAGTGGCTCTAGCAAAGACTTAAGCATCTTGGAAAGCTGAACAATGACAAAATGTATGATTTCCGAGTCTTGATTTCCACAGCCATATTTTGATTAAATGAGTGGTTTCGGTAGTTTCATTTGTTAGAGAAAAATTCAACACAAATAAGCTCAAAAACAGCTGAAATTCCAAAGAAAGGCAAATCCTTCCAAGCCTGATTCTAAACCAGCAAGCTGATCTGGTCATGCACACAGACAATTCCTGCCTAGACTTACCACACAGCCCCCTGAAGCTAGCGGGTTGAGTAAGACAACCCTTCACTGAACTTGCTTCATTTGCTTTAACCCAACTTCTCTCTTCCTTCTCTGATTTTTAAACTTTCTTCAGTGTTTATTTTATTCATGATTATGGACAAGAGAGGAACATTTACTGACGCTATTCTCTGATTCCCAGTGTTTCACGTGGCTTCATAAAGAGAAGCTGCAGAAAAGTCATCAGAAGCCACAGGCTTGAAGAATAGCTACTTTTAAAAGCTTCCAATTAAAAATAAAGGCAACTTGTGGTTTTAAAAATAATTCAGCTATTCATTGTGACGAATGAGTGGAGTTTGCAATACAGGGAAATGCAAGGGTAAAAAACGATAAGATCAAACAGGAAACATTTCATTGCTGTGCAGGATCATTACGTTTGTCATGCTGCCAAAGAGTATGACTTTGTTGCCATTCAGTGGAATGTAAATACTCTCCAAGGAATACACAACAACTGGCAACTGTAGATAAGTTGGGACCATTACACAGCTCGAGAATAAAAACTAAATGGTCACCTTCTTAGAAATCGAGTCACAAAAGGCAACACATTTAACTCAAAGTAGGTGGCTTATATTCTAGGGGAAATCCAAAGCTGAGGCAACACTTAAGGCAAAATGAAGCTTTACAATATGAGAGCGTGCATGCACTAGAAAGGCCTTCTCAGAACTAATTCACATGGAACTGGCTTACAAGGCCATAGAAAACACATCTCACTTACATAGTGGCTATGATCAAAACAGCAATTTAGCCTGGACTCCCCTTTAGAAGTAGCATTTGTATTAGACCAGTTTTTACTCCCCCCAAAGTTTATGAAGCCATCCTGGGGTAAGCTTTTAGACAGCAAGACATACCATAACAGGCCATTTATCATCAGTGGGTAATGAACACCCAGTTTTACAGCTTGAACAGACTGGCTTTTTTAATGAAAGACAAAGTCCAGGCTGGCTGTAGTGTAGTGTTCATTTCAACTGCTGACTTCTCAACCACTTCAATTCTAAAGACAGCAAATCAAAGGTCATATCAAAGAATGCCTGTGGGAAACATGATGATCCATCTGGCACTGCCCAAGCTTACAGAAACAGTAGCAGAAATGACAAATGCCAACCTAAATTTCACCCAGACTGGGATTTGAGGAATTAAATTTATCTGTTTGTTTCTAATACATATAACCCTTTGTTATGTCTTTTGAGGAGGCCCAGGTTTTGTGGCCTTTTGGGGGACCCTTCATATAATCTCTACATCTATCATCATGATTAAACCCCATCTTCTCTGGCAGCAACACTACCACACCACTTTGTACACCACAAAACCAACAAAGCAGTGTGCACACAGGGGAGTAAGCAACCCAAATACTGCTGTTGAAGACCATTTCTCTGCTGTTTAGTTTTGCCATGTAGGGAAGATGATATCAAAAGTTTACATTAATTTTTTAATTAAGTGTTTACAATCAATACAAAATAGCGGTTAACAGATCATAAGATTACCATAATAAATTTTTGCATAGCTTAGTTACTTATATAAGTTTTCCTAGAACATTAATTACAGTAGTGGAGTAGTGAGGCACCAATGCTGAACCCAAAACAGTGGTCTATTAGCTTTCTCACAGTCCTTGTGAGTGTTATGAAACTCACAACAATCCTATACAGCCTTTTGCCCCTCAAGATTTGAACAAAACCAGGAAGAGCCAAACAAACCTAACAACACTTAGATCCACCAGTCCTGACAAAGACTGAAGACATGACTAAAAAGGTCCCCTATGAAGGTTCTCTTTTGTTCTCTGTTGGAGATTTCTCCTGAGGTACTTAACCCTGTGATTCCCCCTCCCCACCACCCCATCCCACCCCACCCCCGCAAACTGCTCTTCACGTTCTAGTGATTGTTTGAAATATTTATCATAAATAAAAACTCCAAAGAAACAAATTAATTCTCTATTTGCAACTAGTAGATTTTTTTTTTTTTTTTTTTTTTTTTTTTTCATATCAGCCCTACTTTGGAGAGACCTCAGAGAGCAAGAACCATTTTCAGCAGTCTCTTTACCAATAGAAAGCACTAGGGATTTCTACTCTGGGCACACGAGACAGCTCTGAATACTTAAGGTATTGTAAATATTACTTTAGTACTTTGGCAATGGCTAGGAGGACTACATATTTATTATTTTTAAATTTAACATGGCAACGTGTCTTGATGCATCCAAAAAAGGGCAGTTTGCTAGACAGTGAAATGTCTAGCAATGCTTCCTTTGTGTAAATGGAGCTTCCAGGAGTTCAGCCTTCTATGGTATTTCTGAAGTATGAAGCTCTGAAGTTCATGATCAGGCTTTAATAGTGAGCGTATAAAACAGAAGGAGCGCTTACTTAAGAACCTTATACAATAGCAGCAAAAATACTTACCAGAGTTGTAGCACTAGCACCTTGGTTGATTTAAATGAAGCCCTGTTACAGGCACTTTATTCCATGGCTGACTTGGATTTCCTCCATTCAGCAGTCCAACAGTAAATAAAACTCAGTCACTCAACCATTAACAGCTTTGACCAGAACTGATCAGCCTCTCCCCACCTTCCGGGTTAAGAACACGTTCAAACATATCAAGACATTACTAATTCTATTACAATGTGCATTAAACACCACCTTGATGCAATATAAAATTGTCCCTTATGGACTAAAGGAGAGTATGTCCATCCAAGACCATGACACGATTAATGCTGAGTGGAATGGATTAACAGTAGCAGTAATGTCACAGAAGAATGCATCTTGGGATGTCTGTAAGGAACAGGAAGTGCCAGCAGATTCTGCAGAGAAACTTTTTCGTTTTTAAAGTTATGCTTAGGCTTCACCCTGTGCTGAATACCTCCCACAATGCTTAGTGATTTGATCCATGGCTTTTGAATTGTTCTGAGCCTTGTGTATAATTTGTGTTGTCTAGTACAAGCTATTATCTACCTTTCCAATACAGACAAGTCTAACCTATAACAGCTGAACAGAAAAAGCCATCTTAACTTACGGCTACCTCTTTGCCAGAGCAGTCTTGGTACAGATACCTTTATTAGCATCCTAATGAGTCGTGTTTGTCTATGGAGTTGTGGGATGTTGATGCCGTTACTGGAAAGTTAGATCCTTGCCTAAAACCTTTCACCTTCCAATTTCAAAATCACCTTAAAGATACTGACAGGTAAGTTCTGGAGAACCTTTGTGTTAGTCTATGCATGAACACTATATCTGCAGCAAATGGGATCCGCATTTAGCAACAGACTATTAGGGAGAAATTATAGAAACAACCAGAAAGGTCTCAAAACCTTCCCAGGCAAAGCATACGTCAGCACAGACAGTGTGAATTTGATGCCGACCTCATGACAGTTAGATAGAAGTAGTGCTTAAATTAGTGTTTGTACAGGTACTGTGCAGGATTTCCCACACAGCTTCTGTATCATATTATAGTAGCTCCTACTTGAAAACAGACTGAATACATACCAAAATTGTGAGGTAGTTTAGTCAGACAGATAAATATCTCCAAGGGGACCAATAATGCGAATAAACTAGTTTTCACCTGTGTCCAAATTAAACTTTTACCCTAGGTCTCTAGAGATGGAAGGCTATGCACTGAACAGTCAACTAACATTCTACCCACAATTCCATAGCATTGGAACAAGGCTACTTGCATTTACAGAACTGTATAGCTAGTGCCACTTTTTGATTCTTCCTCCTCAGTCATCCAAAAGATCCAACAATCAGACCATTCAAATGACATCCAGAGTTACAAGAACATTCTGATTTCAAAATTTACAAAAACTGAGGTATATAAAAAAGGTGTTTTGAATATTTATTATGAGAACAGAAGCTTAAGTTACACACATGTACATTAAAAAGAATTAAAATAATTTTAAGAGCTGAGAATTCATTCCACTGCATCATGTTTTTTTTATGGCAAAGTTGTTAGGAGGCCCTCAGGTGTATCTGTAGGAACCTTCAACAGTTCTTCAACCTCTCCTTGTAGAGCCTCAGCTTTTTCCCTCAGCAGCATCTGCAGCCACAAATTAAATTATTAGGAGACAGATCACAAACAGATGCCAGTGCATTTCTTCAATTAGTGGTAAGATGAAACACACCTAGTTATTCAAACACAAACTAAGAAGAAGAAATTAGGTTATTAGGAACAAAATTACTATATTCTTGGCTCAAGAATTGCAAGTCACTAGGAGGATTTTCACATTTAATATATCAATATGGCTTTACTGCTCAGAGAAATCTTCTGTATAGAAGCCTATCCATTCTACTTCGGTTTAAGCTTGATATGTCAAATCTAGAAGACTAGAAAAAATGTGACAGCATGTACAGATTAAAATTTTTATTCTGAAGTTCTAAGAAATGAGCAGAATTTCTTCTTGTTCTATTAATACAGCTATATAAACAGCCAAATTTAGGCCATTTAAACATTATAATTTCACAAGGCTTTGAAGTGTTTTTGTTAAGAAGAGCACTTCCAACAATAGCCACACTTTTTAAATTGTAAAAACAAACACTCTGAAAGAAAGTTAACATTAATATGTTGACCATAAAAGTAAAAACAGCAGATGACTGATTCCTTGCATTAAGCAACAGTTGTATGCCTAATATTAAAACCTTAAACATATTATGGAGAATGACAGCAGGTGGTTGGGGTGAGTGGGCAGGCTATAATATATAGACCTCAGAAATCTATTCTCCCCAGCCATGATCACTGCTACAATTTCTAGCTGTTAAATTTTGAGGCACTAAACTGCCTCACCGGAGTGGTGCACGTACAATTGTGATTATTGCATTGGGACTAGGAGTCAGGTCACTAATTCCCTGCATGACCTCAGGCACATCGTGCAACTTATTTGCCTCAGTTTTTCCACTTGTAAAATGGGAATAATACTCCTCCACCATCTTGCAAAATCCTTTTAGATCACTGGATGGAAGCAATACTTTGCACTTGCATAGCACTTAGCCGTTGTTGAGGCATGATGGTCAGCAAGGTTCTCCTTTATTCCTTTTATAGCAATATGAAGGAAATATGACTGAGGGAGGTGGGGTTAAGAGTATGATTACCTTACAGAAAAGCTTCATCTTTAATGAAAATTACAGGCAAATAGGATATCCTTCATATTCCTTTTTCTATCTATATTCATAATCCTTGAGGGGTATTTCCTTCATATTGCTATAAAAGGAATGAATGATATATATATATATATATATATATATATATACACACACACACACACACACACACTCTACTTAATACATGGGAGATTTAAGTGGGAAACTCCCACTAGTAAATTTTGCATGTTGATCCTAGCTCAGGGGTCGGCAACCTTTCAGAAGTGATGTGCCAAGTCTTCATTTATTCACTCTAATTTAAGGTTTCGCGCGCCAGTAATACATTTTAACGTTTTTAGAAGGTCTCTTTCTATAAGTCTATAATATATAACTAAACTATTGTTGTAAAGCAAATAAGGTTTTTAAAATGTTTAAGAAGCTTCATTTAAAATTAAGTTAAAATGCAGAGCCCCCCGGACCGGTGGACAGGACCCGGGCAGCGTGAGTGCCACTGAAAATCAGCTTGTGTGCCTCCTTTCTCTTGGGAAAGATTACTAAATGGAAAAATATTTAGTTTCCTCCAAGTTTTCACTCAGAGTTCCATCTTTGCCAATATCCCTTTGACAGCTCAAATAGTCAAGTTTTGCTCACCTTTGCGGATGAAACTATTTGTCTGGCTTGACGTCGTGACAAATGCTCGATCATCTTCACCAGTGTTTCTGGATCTGCATTAGCTAGATGTGCTAGAGTTTTGTATCCTGAATCATACAGCTGTTTTGCTCGAGACTTTAAGCCAAAAATAAAGCAATGTTAGAAATTAGATTAGTAAATAAGAAATGTAAGGAACTTGTCAGTAAATCCAAAACTCTACTCTGACCTCACAAGTCATTCATCTATCAGCTAATCTCAGCAGACTGATACTGTAGGTATATGAAGTCCAGTCACTGTTACAAAAGTTTACCTAATAATTAAATTTGTTCCTGAAAAGCCATTATTTCCTTTCTACATCCTTGTTCAGCTCTTAGTAACCTTTCTGCCTCTTCCACATTATTTCCTCTCAAGAAATGGTTCTGTATAGACCTGACTTTCCTGTTCTTGTCATCTCTCTCTCTCAGCATTCATTGTCCTCTAGGGGAGCTGAGCACATCTGAAAAATCTGGCCACGTAATTTAGGTGCCTAAATGGAAGCAGCCGAGTTCTTTTGAAAATCTGGCCATTAATTTTTGAACCTCCGACGACTGTCACTGCCATGAAATCAGACGCTTAATAGCCACACAGCCTTGGACAATAAGCTCAGAACAGAAAATCTATTTTAACTTTATAGCTCACAAAATGTTTTATTTTTCTTCTAACAGTAATACTACCCTTGTTTACTTTTGTATTGGGTGAAAAGCTGTGACTGTGGACTCTCGTATAATGAAAGGAGAGGTATAGTACTTAAGGAATAGGATTATTATTTTTATTATTATTTATTTGGTTCCCTTTTCTTAGGCATTTTATTAGGGTTCATACTGTTATGATGAAAAGAAACAAAACCAGCCAAAGAGAGACACTTATGAGAAAGATCTTTGTTGCAAAATTACTTGTGCTAGGTCTTACACAGTTTAAATGAAGACCATCTTCAGTTTGACCATGGATGTTATGTTTTTCAAACAAAACAAGGTTAACAAAGATTGTTCTGTAACTTGAAATATATAAACAGCTGAACTTTAATGCACAAATGCTATCCCCAGACTTCACTGAACTACCTTCCAGCTTTTTTTCCCCCTCTCTCTTCTCTTGCTTAATTCCATGCATTTTCTTCTATTTATTTGGTTCTATCTGCTTAAAATTTTCCTCTTGATAAAGAAACCAGCCTTAAAAGGTCTAGAGACTTTACAATGTCCTCTACAGTAGTCATGGACTAGAAACATTTAGCCACAGGATTACAGGGCATGCTGACTTTGTAGAAGAGTAGCTTGGTAGCTACCTGTAACTACCTTCCATGTAGGAAAGACTGTATTGTCCAGTTGTTTTATGTGCTTGATAATTACAGTTTATTGGGTCCAGAATACCCCCAGGACAGTGAGTTCAGTCCTACAGGAGCTGTTTTATTTCATTAATTTGAAAATATTATTTTAGAGAATCGATACAGACTGCAATGTTTGTCCATCAAGCACTTGTGTGTGACGTTGGTTTTTGTAGTGTTTCATTCACAAAATTTCATAGGAATCCAGCCTGAAATGCATTGTTGGCCACACACTACATTCAACACCTTCCAAATCAGTTTTGATACCAGTAAGGAGCTACTAGAAGGTAGCAGTCATATTTTACGCTGACTGCTGTAAAACAAAACTTTGAAAGAACTCTTCAATTCTACTCTACTTCCCTCTGCAGATGACTTCATTTAAAGAGCAACTGAAGAGGTAAACAGATCCAGTTTCCCCTTTGCATCAAGTTCAGAATCCTTTACCAAGAAAGGGTTGGCCAGCAGAGGGAAACTGATTAGGCTACTAGCTAGTTTCCCTTCCTGGCGTAAAGCACTACTACTGCTGAACCTGATAACAGTAGCAGCATTTGTCCACAATACGCTCTAATTGTGGAGTTATTTAACTTTGAAATGAGGTCAGAGAATGCACATGAAATAGCACTGAGGGCCGTATTTACCAAACAGATTCATTTGATATTTGAACATCTCCTTCAGATCAGAGACCAACATGATTTCCTCCTTAAAAGTGTGGACTTCATCAGAAAAGTCACTGTGAAAAAGTGGTAGCTTCCAACTCAAGATAGTCTACTTTGTGCACTTATCTCTTGACTATAGCGATAAATTAAATTACTATACCATTTTTTATTCCTATTAACCCCGCAGAGCCACCAGTACAACAAAAGAGCACCTAGGATTCTATTTTAGCTTGAGCACCAGCAGAATTGGTAACCAGTGTACTATTATGACATTTGTATTGTTGCTATTGTAGCAGTCAGAAGGAAAAAGCAACCTGAATGCAAAATTTGAGTTTGAGCTTATATTGCTTATAGGGAAACAGTTTGTTGATAATTCGTACAGTCAACTGCTTGACAACACTTTGGTTTGTTATGAAACATACTCAAGAGACTAAATAACCAGTATCAGTCAGGTTTATTGCTATAAGCAAAAAATATAGTACAGGAAAAAGGTTCAATACAATACCAGTCAATGGGAAGCCATCTTGTGCAGCATTATAAAAGGTATTGTGTATATCATCTGAAACTAGATTTAACCAATCAGCTTTCTACTTTGTTTTTCTGGTACCATGGCATACCCCTTATCTCTTTATTCTGAACACATGGATTCCAGGTACCCAGGGCATGAAGGCCACCTTCTAAGTTTGTATTAGGGTACCACATTCATATGCCTCGATCCTGACAGTTTCTCTATCTACTTAAGCTAAAGCTTACTTCAGCAAATGCATGATGTTATGGGATACTTAGCATAGTGACAAGTATTATAGTAAAGGTATAGTCCATTTTAGGCTATATAACTGCTATAATGTTTGTGCTTAATGCACAAAAATATATATCTGGCACAGATCATATTAATATGGGGTATATATGTAGCCAGCATATATTGGTCAACACTTTTTATTTATAAACTAAACAGATGAATTATGAAAACCATTGAAACACAAACATGGCCCTCCACATTTAGCAGAATAACGTTCTTTTCATCATAGAGCTTGCACCCCAGAAAGATTTAACAAGATTTTAGCAAAATGCTAGGTTCTTAATAAAAATGTTTTTTGTTTTTTTCCATAGGCACTTGGGGACATCATGGTTGAGGTTAGTATAAAAGCTTGGATTTAGGGTTATCTGGACTCCCAAAGTACGTACACTAACCTCTAAAACCCCTGCCACCTCCATAAGAGGGATGAGTTCTGCCTTAACACAATAGGTCAGTCGCTTGGTAAGTTCTGTCAGCAGGGCTTTATAAACCCAAAATTCCTCCAACTCCTGCAGAAACAAAGGATATTAAAGTCTGTAAAGTAATTTTACAATTCTAGTTAAATTCCTGTACTCTGGGCTAGTATTCTGGTTGGAGCATTGCCAAGGCAGCATATGTGTAGCCTTTGGAAGAGGATTTATGCCATTTCTAGTAATCCTTCTAGCCAATTCCAAGAGTTGAGTCCAGCATTCCTCAAGTAGTCATCCCAAAATCAGGCCCTTTTGAAGGATGAGGCGATACTTTAGAGATAAGATGTTCTTTGGAAGTCATTTTGGACTTTCTGAATTTGGAAAGTTGAAGTAGCAGTTGGAGCTGCCAATGCAGCCATGTTTCCAAGAAGCTGCCATGCAATTAGATGACCTCTAAAAGATGACACCATTTTAACGTACAGCAGTAAGTTCTAAAATTCTACAGCAGAAAATCACCCTTTTCCTCTGACTCTGATAAAGACATTTTTATACTTTACATCATGTAAAAGCAAAAATGTCCATTTAACATATATTACCTCACAGAAGTGCAGCATACAGGAGGAGAACGAGGCAGCAGAGTTCAGGAGATTTTGCACATATCCTCGAGACATGTTAAATTTTTCTGAAACGTTCCATATGTTGGTCTCTTTCAGTAGGGCATAAAGAACAAAGGACAGATACAGCCTATTTATGACACAGTTGTCCACATCCTAGAAAGACAGATGCACATGTTCAGTTAGAAGTGTGAGCTAGGAGCCAATAGATAAAACAAAGAATATCAGAGAAGAACTTTGCATTACTAGGGGGACAGACTATCATCAGAATAGAGCTTTTCCATCTCTAAATGTCTCTAATCCTATGAAACAGTCAGATGTAGTAGTGTTGCATTCAAGAATTTGTGAGGTAAGGGAGGAAATATGGGAAGCATTTTGGTGAAACAAAGATTAGTTCAGTCTACTCTGACTCTGTATACCTGAATCTGATTTGCATTTCTGAAAACTACAATAATTAAGCTGTACATTTGCCAGGGCCAGCATGAGAATCCTGGATCCTACTGTTTCCATGGCTATACAATATAATGCACTTTAATAACTTTATATGAGAAAAAATAATTAACAGGGCATCATTAACTTGAAAAATCATATTTCTGTCTAAAAACTGTGCATTTCCTAGTTACAAGTCACCCCTAAAATTATCATAACTGAGAGATTAGAGAACCCCAATTATTAGCTGCACTATGAAAAACAATTCAATTGACAAGATTATAATTCTACTATTTTTTCTTTAAATAAAAATAATTTTCAGCCTACCTTTTTGATGGCTTGTCCAGAAGCCTTTTTCGTAATAAAACTTTCAGGGACTCCCACAATAGCTGCTACTTTCTGTTCTACTGAATTTAGCTGGCTAAACTAAAAAGTAAAATTAAAAAAAACCAACACTGCAGCTAAACACATTTTCTATATTAATCAAATGCAAAACAATACCTTTAAAATATTATATCTTGTAACACCAATAAAGATAGAACGGTTAAAAGACAACTTCAAATATATAACATTTTATCCCTTTAAAAATTTCATACAGATGAACCCTATCTCCCCTCCTGCAACACACCTGCATGTGTACAAACACAAACGCACACAGAATCACTTCCCCCTCATCTGTAATATAGCTATTTAAGTGGGCACAAGCATCGTTAAACGATAGTTTTTGAGCTGCAATATTTGTACTTTTGTTTGTTTATCACTGATATGCAAGAAGGCAGTGAAAGTTTGAGAAAACTCATGTTCAAGCTGACCGCTATCAAATTCTAAAACTTTTTTAAGCAGACAAAATAAGTTTTCCTTCAATTTTAGTATCTTTGCATATAGTTTTGATAAAATATATAAGCAATGCTAAGAAGTACAGCAAAAAAGCCAATTTAAATTAAGTGCTTATCAGATGGCTGGCTCTGTAATCTTTCCCAGAAGCAAGCTATGGGAAATATTTTGTTACCGGAAGTCAGCGACTATTTTCCCTTTCTGCCAGCATAAGAGTAGCCAGGCAGAGGTTTTCGGAATGCTTTATTTTACTTTTCCCCACGGTATGTTTAGTACTTTTTATGAAGGATGCTCTAGAAATAAAATGTATTTTTTATAATGTAATCAGAGTACAAAAGTGATCTCTTAGTCTTCTATTAACCACTTCAGCATCAACCAATTTATTTAGTTTTACCCAGAACTCAGCAGTTTCTTTGGCTACACTTTGAACTGCCTCTGACTGCAGACTTTCCAGTTGTATCTTGACTTTCACATCACAATGGTATTTATATAAAGCAAACCATAAGCTTTAGGGATTTTAATGTTATCACTGACATATTACACTTTATGATCACTGTCAGGTATGTCTACACTGCAGCTGGGAGTATACATCCCAGTACAGGCCAACAGACACACAACATACTAGCTCTGCTTGAGCTAGAGTAGTACTAAAAATAGCAGCGTAGCTGGGGTAGCACAGGAAGGATCTCAGGCTAGTTGCCGGTGTACAATTAAGTGCAGGCCCCCTCTCCTCCCCCGCCTACATACTCGGCTTGCTAGCCTGAGCCACTGCCTGTGCTACATTGGCCACACTGCTATTTTTAGTGTGCCAGCGTGAGTGGATGTAACTCATCGGTCTAGCCATGCTCGGAAGCACACTCCCAGCTGCAGTGCAGACATCTAGCCAGACCCAAGTACAACTAAAACTCATAAGATGCAAAACTACATCTTAAAACTACTTAAAACAAAACTACTGTTTCGTGCTGTGTTAAGAAGCAGCTCTGTTATATATCTCAATTCTCCTGGTGAAGAGCTCACTGGATCACAAGGTTCTAATGAGTGAAATAATAAATTGATTTAGCATATCATTACATTTGATTCTTAATGCTACCGTACTGGTTACAGTTACATTTTGAATCAATATGATTGTTTCCCCTTAGTTTCTCTACAATAAATGTTCATGGGTATATTAGCTTATCCCTTTTCTTTAACTTATTAATTTTAGCTCCTAGGTGGCTAGTAGTTCAAAAGGTTTACTCCTGGAGGAATTCTGCACCACTGCACAATGCAGAATTTTGCAAGAATTAATGTTGGGCATGTAGGGAAATAACCCACTTCCTTCCCTGACGAACCAAGGGATGCACCCCACCCATGAACTTATTCGCTACACCGATACTGACTTGGACTCTTAATACATTCCATGGGGGGGCGTACCTGAGCCCACTTATCCACTGATGCTCTAAAAACTCCCGCACCCCAATCTGGGTCTATGCTGGTTATGTGATATGTATGTATCTCGTGATCCTTGTAACCGATACCTGTAATCCCTCATAACTCAAGCCTGACCCCAGATGTACAGTACCTTCCTTCTTAACTTTAATAAGATTTTTAAATCTTTCCTTTTTTCCCTACAGAAATGGGCAGCAGAAATGTTGGCTGCTACTAGGGGCTGCAGGACCCAGCAGAGCCCAGCAGCTCACGAATAGAAGACAAGGCCAGGGGGAGGGGGAGGGAACTGGAGGGTTCCCAGCAGTTGTAGTTCCCAGCATGCCCTGAAGGAAGGAGGCAGCAGCGCACAGGAAACTCTGTGCAAGCCTGGGACCCAGCGTCAGGTTGTTTCTCCCTCTGGATCCCTGTGCTCTAGGAGGGTAGAGTCTGAGAGTAGTTGGTCTCTGGGGGGTAGAGGGTGTGAGTGTCTGGGATGGCGTGGGGGAGGAGGGACCGCAGTTGGCCTCGGGGAGGAAGGGGGGGTGTAGAAGGTGTGAGTTTCTGGGCCGGGGGAGGAGGCGCAGCTGGGCTCTGGAGGCTAGTGTGTGAAAGTGTCTGGGCCAGAGGGGACCTGCAGCTGGCCCCTGGGTGGGAGAAGGTGAAAGTGTCTGGGCTGGGGGGAGGGGAGGGGAGAGAGAGGGAGAAGAGGGTGTGAGTGTCTGGGCTGGGACCGAGGGTGCGGGGGTGCCGCTGGGCTTTGGGGGGGGGTAGAAAGTGAGAGAGAGTCTGGGCCAGGGTGGCCCCACGGCTGGGCTCTAGAGGTGACGGGTTGTGGGTGCCTGGGCTGGGGGTGCTGCAGCTGAGCTCTGGGGGGATGGGGAAGGTGAGTGTCTGGGCCGGGGGGGGGGGGGGGGGGAGGGGGGGGGGGGGGCGTAGCTGGGGGGGGGGGGGGGGAAGGGTGTGTTTCTGGCCCCTTGCTGGGCTCTGGGGGGAACGGGGGGCAGAGAAGCAGGAACTGGGTTGTTGTAGGGGTTTCTTTAACTCTGCTCCTGGGGGAATTTTGTGTGTGTCTGTATTGTTACAGACGTGCTTGCTGACAGGTATTTTGAAATATATTACCAAAATAATTGAAACCGGTGTGATTATATAGTGTTATTTTGACAAATACAATTTGCAAAATTTTAAAATATTGTGCACAGAGTTAAATTTTTTGGCGCAGAATTCCCCCAGGAATAAAGGTTACAAACACAAGTGAACAGATAACAGAGGAAACAGCTATATAATTCAACCTATATTTTGCTGTGCAGGACAGCACTTGGTATATGGTTGAAGCCATGTCTTACCTGTCTAAAATAGATCATCCAGTCTGGTCTACAGTGATAAGTCATGTCATATGGAGTTGTCAGATAGAGAAGGTGAAGGCAGCTCTCAAGAACCAGCCCCTCAAGACCTTTCTTCAAGTCTCTGTAGAGAGCATCACAATAGGCCAAGTCTATACAGCCTAAAATGAATTAGTATAAAGATACCAGTTTATATAACAGTGACAGTTAAGTATAATATACTGTATCATATGTAATTCTCCCTCTGTTCTTTCTTTAGGGACCTTTAATAAAGCCTGTATTTCAGTAACCAGCACAGTGCCAAGGACTCCCAAATCTAATTTGGTAAGTCAATAAGAAATGCATTTTACTACCCCCAAAATAGCAATACTTCATGTGGATGACACCCTGGGGAGTGTTACTACAACAGAGGCCAAATATACTTAGAACTCGTTTGTATAAAAGGAAAACAGTTAAAATGAAGGGAAAGAATGTAAGATGCTTGGTCTCTATTTTTAATGGGGATATATTTGAATATTAGAACTCAGTAGTCAAGACAGGAACTGCTATACTGGATCAGATCAGTGGTCCTTCTAGTTCAGTACCAGATGCTTCAGAAAAAGGTGCAAGAAGGTAGACAAATGTGAGCTAATCGGTCTCCCCCATTAGATGACATCCTGACATCAACAGTTAGAGATTGTCTTAAGTCCCAAAGCTTGAGATTTAATATAACTTCCACAATTTTTGTTATTGATTATAGCAAGTCTGGAAATTCTCGATATCCATATAAAGGTCCAATCCCTTTTTGAATCTTGCTAAGTTCTTGGCCTCAACAATTTCCTGTAGCAACAAGTTCTACAGTCTAATTGCATGTTGTGTGAAAATATATTTATCAGTTTTCAGCTTCCCATTTTTAATTTCACTTAATGCCCCTGTGCTCTTGAGTTCTGAGAGAAGTCCCTGATCTAACTTCTCAAAAATTGCATTTACGTACATTATGTCCATTCTTTTTCATTTATTTTCTAAGGTACACAATCCCAATCTTTTCACTCTCTCTTGTTAGGCAGTATACTTCTTGAGATGGGGAAACGTGCATTGCACACAGTATTCCTCATGATGCCACACAGATTTATATAAAGGCATTATAATATTCTCCACCACATTTCTCATTAATCCTAACATCGTTCGCTTTTTTGATCAGTAGCTACACACCAAGCAGAAATCTTAATCTTCACGGAGCTGTCTACAATGATGCCAAGTCCCTTTCCTGAGTTGATAGTTAATTTAGAAATCTGAAAAGGTGCACAAGTAATTTACGCTTCCCCTGCCAATGGGCACTACTTTGCATTTATACAACCTATGTTTGTCATACTATTTCCCATTCATCTAGCTTATTTAGGGTTCTTTGAAGTTTCTCAAAAGCTTTCTGGTCCTGACTAACCTAAATCACTGCGTGTCATTTATAAAACTTGCTACTTCACTACTCACCCCTCTTTCCGTATGCTTAATTAATACATTAAACAAACATGGGAACTACTACAGAACCCTAGACACCTTGCTGTTAACCTTTTGCCAAGATGAAAATTGACCATTTAATCCTACTCTTTGCTTTCCTGTCCTCCTACTCACTTTTTGATCCATGATAATACTTTGCCTCTCATCCCATGACTACATAGCTTCTTTAGCAGCCTTTTGTGCAGGGCCTTTTTGAAGTCTAAGTTCAAAGAATTCTGAGACATTAGTGAGACATGATTTTCCTTTACAACGGTGCTGGTTACACCCGATTATATCATGATCTTCCAGGTGTTTTGTTATTTTGATTTTAAATTATCGTTTCAGAAAGGAGATAAGAGGTTGGATGAAAGTGAGTGTGAAGAAAAAAAAAAAAGTCCAGATTTTAAATGTTATTCTGAAAAAAGTACGATGAAAATGAAGAAAACTTTCTCACCTTTGTAGGTAGCTTGACCCAACTGTGTTATCTCTAGATTACTTTGGGATTTTTGTTCCTTTTCAGAGGTCATTTTTCCTTTTAGTAGTCCTTTTTCTATCAGACATCCCAGTGCTTCTCTAGTTATAGAAGAGAGGCTCTTTTCTTTAGACAGAAACTGTTGCTGAACACCAAACAGTGTGCCACACATAAAGTGGTAGATCTCTTCAGGGTTTCTTGCAATCTACAACATTTTAGTATGTGATTGCAACATTATATTTAAACAATCTGAATATCGTTATGCGTAGCATGATAGATAAGTGCCAACCTACAATCTTCATCTAGCTGAAAACATTATGCTTACTGAAGACATAGGGCAACATTGTTAATTTTATGTTGCTACAGAACTGTGCGATACCTCTAAGTTATACTACAGACATTCTGACTACATTCTGATTAACACTACATGGCATTCTGCTCTAACATTCCAGCTTTTAGTGTATTACTTTTTTTGGGGTGGGTGGGGGAAAGGGGAGAGGGCTCTTTAAGGAGCGAGTAATATAAAACATGTTTAAAGTCAATGAGGAAACATAGCAGAAACCACTTGGGACTTGTCTACATTAGTAAATTTTATAATCATGTTTCAACATGATTTAACAACTGAGTTAGCTAACACAATGACAACCTCCTCATCATCATTAGTGTAGACAAGGGCAAGTTATGCTCAGCATTGTGCAAGCTAGTCATGGTTAAACTCAAGGCTTTAGTGAATACTAATATAACTGATCTCCAGCTTAGTGAAACGTACAGTTATTCTGCATCCATACTCTTAATATCAAAATGCATCTCTTTAGTTGCTCACAAAAGAGTTAAATTGTAACCTTTAATCCAACCAAAGACAGGAGCAGGCTTTGGATTCCCTTAGTGAATTCAAGGAAGAGGTTGCTGTAACAGTTCTCCAAAGGACTGTTTACTAAATCCCGAACCTAAAAAACAAAACAATTGTTATTTACACTATGCATTCATAAAGTCTACACAGGTGAAAAATATTCCACTTTCAAAAAATATCTTGAAGGTTTTTTTTAAAAAAAAAAATCAAGCTAGTAAATAAGAAAATTGCTGGAGATGTCCAAGTTTTAGGATAAGTTCTTGTGTGAGAGACTACATATGCTGCAGAGAAAAAGCTGGTCTCCAAAGAGAGATTGGAAAAGGGCTCTGGCTGCCCTCATGACTGCAGAAAAGGGTCCCACAAAAATAATTATTACAAGGAGAGTCAAATAGCTACAGTTACTGCTGCTTTCAAATGAAGAGTTGGGGGCAAACAATTCAAATCCCCTCCTCCCCACATCAACTTCTTCTGATGACTCAAGCTACCACATTTTTTGAGTAAGTTACCAGATGTTTGTCTTTTTCTTGCACTATAAGAATACTTTCACCAGCACTGTCAATGCCAGCTCGACCAGCTCTGCCAATAATCTGCTTATACTGGTTCTTCTTCAGGAACTCTGTCGCAACATAGGGAGCTCTTAAAATAACCCTAAGAAAAAAAAGAAAAGACTTTGAAAAAGCTACGTTCTGTAAAACATCAGTAAAGTTATATTAAACACAAAGCTCTCCCTAAAAGAAAAGTTTCTATTTGCCTCATGATGCAAGACTCATTGTTAATAAGAACTATGCATGCCTGTCAAATACAAAATATACCCCAACAGGTCTATTTGAAAATCAAGAGCAATACTGAGCACATGGAAAGAATCTTTGATAAAATATGAACAAGTGCCAAACTGAATTTTGTATCAGCTTAGGAACTGTATGTAAGCACCTTATTAGTATTAAAAAAAACACAAATAAGCAACTATGCCAGCCTGCATTGCTCAGTCATTACATTTTCAAACAAACACCTTTATGCTTTCTCCCAGGCTGCCCTTCACACTTTGGAGGAGCTCCCCATAAACATCCGCAAAACTCACTCATTCAAAACACACTTTCTCCAAGAGGTCAACAACAAAAAAATTGACGATAGGTAGGGCTGCTGGTATGCTGAGACCACAGCCTTGCACAGTGACTAATACTGTCTCATTGTTTCCTTGTATCCCCCCCACTTGTCTGTCTGTATCCATCTGTTGTCTCATCCTATACTTGGACTATAAGTGCCTTAGGGCAGGGGAAGTCTTTTTGTTATGTATTTGTAAGGCATCTAACACAATGGGGTTCTGGTACACAACCAGGTGCTACAGCAAGGGTAGGCAACCTATGGCACGCGTGGCAAAGGTGGCACGCGAGCTGATTTTCAGTGGCACTCACACTGCCAGGGTCCTGGCCACTAGTCCGGGGGGCTCTGCATTTTAATTTAATTTTAAATGAAGCTTCTTAAATATTTTAAAACCCTTATTTACTTTACATACAACAATAGTTTAGTTATATATTATAGACTTACAGAAAGAGACCTTCTAAAAACATTAAAATGTATTACTGGCACGCAAAACCTTAAATTAGAGTGAATAAATGAAGACTCGGCACACCACTTCTGAAAGGTTGCTGACCCCTGTGCTACCGTAATACAAATTATAAACAGCACCACAATGTCATCAAGGACTTTTACAGACAACCCATGAGTTGCCTTACCTGCATCTTTATACTGTAGCATCTCCTACAACCGTATATATTTTTAAAATATTAATTTGATGCAATATGAGATTCACCTCAACAAACAATTTGGACTTCTGTCTACACTCTACAGAGTTTAAGTTTTATTTAAATTGAGAATGTAGAGCAATACGAGAATTATTTAAAAACACAGACATGCATATTCCATGAACTGTCAAACAAAGAACAAAAATGAATTTATTTCCAAACCCTCAAATCTCCCTGAGTAATAACTCTATTTAGAAAGGCTATTTCTAAAGAATTCTACAAAGAAATAAAGCCAAAATTGCATTTTGTCACATTCTAGTTATATTGAATAAAAAAAAAAAATCTAAATTTAACAAACAAGATTAAACACAAACTCTGTCTCTAGATCACAGACTTCTAATATAAAATATTAAAAGGACCCAATCTGTTTTATACTGCCAGATTATTTAGTAGCAAGCTTACAAAAAATTGTGCCCCTAAGATTTACTAAAACACAAACATTACGGTTTAAATCATGCAATTTAAAAGCTGAGTCAACTTGAATGTAATAACTTATAAAAGTAAGTTAAAATTAGTTTCAGGTATCAGATGCTGTGAGCCCCTTGCCAATTTTTGTGGTTTTATATCACATTTACCTTTTTTAAAAATTGTTTTTCTTTTCCCTGATTGCTGTGTGAAAAACCCACACATGTAGGGAAAAGAGATTTCCTACTAAATGCTGACAAACGCACAAAGAGAACAAATTGGAATTACATTTTTATCCTCTAATCTCTTTCAGTTATAGGTAATTTACTATTGTACATTGATGAGTTAAGACTGCAGGCTATCAATAACCAATTTATTCATTAAACTGTAATTTATTTTAAAAGCTACTTTTGGATAAGCCCTTTTTTCTGAAGCAGGCAAGAAGCCATTCTCCAAGCCAATCAGAATACATAAGGTAACTGATCACATTGAGAAACAATATGTCAATATCCGCCAGAGTGTTTAAGTGTACCATTTTCGAATGGTAAGACAAGACCATGACGAATAATAAATCATAGCATCTGAAGTTCAAGAATGCATTAATTCAATATTTGTTTTCAATAAATGCATCAGCATTTCCACAGCAACAGGTCATTTGGACACACTGCTGTAATCACCAGCATGACCTCAAACATACAGATTGAGTAGATGTGCTCTATGCTAGTACATTTTTGGGTTGTCTATGCTTTTCAATAAAAGGACTATTTTCAGTATAATTCCACTTAAATAGCACTATCTGTTTCCTTATTTACTATCTCAGTGATTTAATACATTTTTTTCTCAGTTTATAAGTAAAATGATGGTTTTCTTAACTGCCAGCTCTATAGATTCTACCTGAAAGCCAAGATGTGTTCTTACTGTCTCATGCACCATCGTAAGTTACAGATTCTGCAAACCAAATTCTGCCCTCAGTTATGCCTGTGCAATCATCTGATTTGGTCCTGCAATTGGAATTTAGTTACAATTCTCTTAATTACTTGAGTCAAAACAGAACGCAGTTTCATTGTTCAGAAGGATACTGGCTCAGCAAGGTTCCCAGGAGCAAAAAGCAGAAAAACTCATCTTTGAAGTCAGCAGATATGACTAACAACACAGAAGGAGAACTATTGAGTAGATTGTGCCACGTTTAATCGCTACTCAGAGTGGAGCCTCATTAATATAATGTTGACATCTCCAATTTTAGACAATGCAGGAGTTTTGACAATATAGGGTTTAAATGAATCCTCACAAATACTTTTTGTATGACTAACCTTCGAGCTGGCAGGTTGACTCCAGCAGCTAGAGTAGATGTGCAAGTAAGAAGGCACAGGACACCTGCAGAATAAGCCTCCTCTATACGTTTCCTTTCATCACTGGTAAGGCCGCTGTGATGGTAGGCAATACCAAATGGAATGGTTCGCTTTAGAACAGGACAGAGACTTCCCTTACCAATATTCTTCAAGTCCTTAATAAGATCTTGTTTCTCGTTTTCCTTGTGATTTCTATATTCCCTTGAGTGGTTGGGGGCAAACAAACAAACAAACACCCTTAACATTTACATTTTAACAATTCAGTAACTACGTTAAAAGAAAAGGATACTTCTAATTTGCTCCTGCCTATTCTCCATTCCTACAGCAAGAATATGATCACCTCAACCTTTGTAGTCCAGAAAACATTTTCTAGTGTTTCTATTATTTTTACCAAAATGAGAATCAACTTTAGTCAGCAGCAAAAACAAAAAATTAACCTATACTCTCACTCAAGAAAACAGAAAGGATCAAGATTATGGTAAATGTTCTATTTCAAATGCACTGAGATGAGTGACGAGAATGATACAAACTGCCTACAAGTCTAGTAATAGCACAGATTCTTAGCATAGCAAGCAATCACAATGATGGGAATATCAAGTAGTTAGAGATTTCAATTTTCAGTATCTATTTTGTTAGAGTAATCAGATATACAAACTGAAAATGAGTGTAAGTGCCTTGTAACTTCCTAGAAAGATCATTTCTATAGATTTTTTTGAATTATTATTGCATGAATCTGAGCATATTGGTTGAGATGTTGGTTGTTTCATTAATAATGAAATAAAAAGTTAAGATATTCAACTTTAAAATAAAACCCAACTTTTTGTTTGCATCTTACATTCACAGCATATGTAACCAAACACAAAGAGCTGCTTAACAGGCTACTGTTAGGCATGACCAAGAAGAGAACCACTGAGAGCATGAATGGGACACAGTAAGTGCTGTAATTTACACAGAACAGCATGAACAAGATGTGAATTCCATAGATGGTCTCTAAAGGAACTTTGCTATTTTTGCTCCCCAGTGTTTATATTTTTTAAACTGATTCTTGAAAAATTGTATTTTAGTGCCTGTTTTTGTTTTAAACCAAAAATGGACTCTGACACAGGAGCGTTCCCTTCAAGCTACCCTATAATTCCTTTCGCCCAGGGCAAGTTATTTTGTGTTTGTTTGTTTTTGGTCAGGCAAGTATATTTTTTCATCATCATTACCACCATCACCATGGTGAAAGGCAGGTGATTAATTTTTGTGCTAAAAGAGATAAACAGTCAAGGCTGATTTGGCATTTCAGCTATACTCTAAAATAGTAATAAGAGAAACATACTTGTTCAGGTACTTGCATATCATTTCAGCTACATTTTCACAGTTCTTTTTAGTGGGACAAAAGACTAGGCAGGAGTAATTTGGAATGACTTCTGTCACCAAGGCAATAAGGTGGTCAGGGTCCATCTTCTGCAAATTACTAGAATACTGAAACAAAAGTGAAAAAAAAAAAAGTCACCACACACTCTACTTGTAGTTACTACATGAATTAAACTTAAGGTGCTGACCCTGCAAATCAATTCTGAATCTCCTTTCGCTTTAAAAATGCAGAACATTAAGGGATGCTCAGAATTTGACTGGAGGAAACAGAAAGGTGTGAATGGAATGTTTTGCCTCTTTACTACCATTGGAGCTCATTGGTAACACTGGTGCTACATGTTCGATACTACTGGTAGTCATTCTATCAAAAGGAAAGGAGTACTGGTCTAGAGATCAGAAGGCTTTTTGGGGGTAGGGGCACAGCAAACAGTAGGTATAGATAACAAAGAGTTCTGATTTTTACATTATGGTGAACATTCCCAGCTGTTGAGAAGAGAGGATGCTAGGATACATACCAAGGTGGTTTTCCTGGACCTTGCTCATAGGCTCTACCTTTTTTGTATCAGCTTCTGGCTAGGTGTCTGAAATTTTCAAGCATCTCGCTCCCCCCAGTAAGAAGGGAAAAGAAGTTCTCTCCCTTCTTCTCTCCTGTACAGCTGGGAATAAAATTAAAATCTAAAAAACACCCCTCATGTTAGTATTTGGCCATCTAGAGACCACTTGTCCATTGATATTCTTTCCCTTTATCATACTTTATATTTATGAACCAATGTGTCCTAAGAATACCTTAATTTTTGAATACTGTATACCTAAAGAAATGAAAAGTTTCATATATATATATATATATCTGCATTACCTTGAAATTAAGAAGACGTGAAAAAGTAAGGCCATTCTCTGCTTTGTTGTCAACTTCATAGATACTATCTTGTATTTTAACATACTCCTTTAATTCTACCTAGGTTGGTTTAAAAAAAAAAAAAGATATTAAATGTTAGTCAAATTACTGTCTGCATTACTACAACTTTTAAACTATGAGATCTCTTGGAAATACATTTCCAAACTCAAAAAAATAAAGAACCATTCTTATCTCCACATCCAAGAGCTGGCATAAGGCATTTACTTGCCTGTCCCTTATCTCCAAGAATTCATTACCTCAAGAAAATACACACCTCTTCTACCAAGTGGTAAAGTACAGCTTGGCTGATGCTGTGAGCTTCAGGGTAATTTACTTTCAGTTTTGCATGCTATTTCATCTAATGTTAGTTACCTTGAAGGGAATCAGTAAAGCGAAGTATCTTTCTGAATTGCAACAGTATAAGTTAAATATAGTTTGTATTGTGTGCCACTTCCACTGCTGCCATCTATCTTTTAGAAAATAAACGTGATTTGTCCCTGGAAATCTAGGCAATCCAAACAATGAAAGACATACGTTTTTAGTTCTCAAAGCAAAGGAACACTTTTTTAAACATCAAACTGTATACCCTCTTTTCCCCGCCCAGGTAGAGAAAACAAATAAGAAATTTCAGCCCAAAGATTTTTTTTTTTTTTTTTTTTAAAGGTAACTGAAGCATCTGATTGAAGGAGCTCAGAATATAAGTGCCTTCTCAATCACAAAGAAGGGCTGGCCTACTTATAGATTTAGTACCACCTTAACTGAATTGATTTAGAAACCAACACAGTTAAAGCAGTACAACCCCCAAGTGCAGACGTTTATGGAAATAAGCTGATACAAGCACCTTTATATCAGTATAACTATGTTTGCATTTGGGGGTTATACTGCTTTAACTGTGTTGGTTTCTAAATCACTGTAAGTGGTACAAAAACTATATGTTGAAAGTTTAAAGTATCAAACTAGCAGTGACTTAACTCTAAAAATGTTGAGCAATAGTTTTCCCTAGTCTTGAACACGTACTGGTCTAAAATTATTAGTGTAATACTCCGCTTGCAGGAACTGCTGCAGGTCCCCAACATTGTTTAAAGTTGCACTCATTCCAATGATTTGAGTAGTTTCTATAAAATAGAAAATTAAATGTTGAGTACATTTTCAAGTTTGAAACTAAATATTTATTACAATTAGAAGCCACAAAATGTTAAAAGTGTCACAAGATGTATTTATAGCCTTATATAGCACATATAAAAATAACTGAATTCAGTATCTAGGCAGCTGTTTTATCATGTCGTTAAAAAAAAAAAAAAAAGACCAAGAAAAGGGGGCCAGACTTTTGTACCTATTTCAGTGAAAGTTATCATAGCACAAGCAAAGTTCTAGTTAACAATGAACATATTTTAACACAGTAGTCGCCATACCAGAGCCAACTGTTGTAAACCCAACCTAACTCCGTTAATAAAAGAAGAACAGGAGTACTTGTGGCACCTTAGAGACTAACAAAGATCCGAAGAAGTGGGCTGTAGTCCACGAAAGCTTATGCTCTAATAAATTTGTTAGTCTCTAAGGTGCCACAAGTACTCCTGTTCTTCTTTTTGCGGATACAGACTAACACAGCTGCTACTCTGAAATCCGTTAATAAAGAAAACTTAAGGGAACAAGAAGCTTTACTATCTGTGGAGGAATTAAAGCTCTCACAGTGGTCATTGGGTTAGACCAGCGGTTCTCAAACTGGGTCGGGACCCAAAGTGGGTCATGACCCCATTTTAATGGGGTCACCAGGGCTGGCTTAGACTTGCTAGAGCCTGGGGCCAAAGCCGAAGCCTGAGCCCCACAGCCCAGGGCTGAAGTCGAAGCCTGAAGGCTTCAGTCCTAGGCAGCAGAGCTCAGATTACAGGCCCCCTGCCTGGGGCTGAAGCTCTTGATGGTCATGATATAGAAGGCCTCACTAGATAGCAGCGAAGGTGGTGTCTTCTAAATAACTGGGTTCCAGACAATGCATATTTAGATTTTTTTAATTTTACTCAGAACACCTAAGTAGCCATTAGTGCCACACTTGAAGAGCACATGCTGAGAGTTCTCATCCACCCTTCCCACTGACAAGGCAGGTCACTGTATTCTGCATCAGCTGAAGATTGCAGAGGTCCACCAGGGTACAATTGCATTAGGTGACAAAACACATGGTAATACTGTAGCAAGGTCTGTATCCAAAAAAGAAAGTCTCTGGGCTAGTCACAGACAGATAACAGAAATCTCACAATGCCTTTTTCTGTGTATTCAAAGAAAAAGAAGATCCTACACAACCCATGGCCACAAACCACACAGTGAAAGGGCAGTGCTCCCCACCTCCATTTTTCTAGATCAGTGACCCCCTTCCATTATATAAAAAGAGTAAAGCATGCAACAATAAGCCCATTGGTTTCAAGACTGAGCTGAATAAGTTTATGGAGGGGTTGGTATGATGAGACTGCCTTCTATGACATGTAGTTGATCTGCAACTGCTACATCTCCAATGGCCAGTGATGGGACACTAGATGGGGAGGGCTCCGAGTTACTACCGAGAATTCTTTCCCAGGCGTCTGGCTGCTGGGTCTTGCCCGCATGCTGAGAGTCTAACTAATTGTAATATTTGGGGTTGGCAAGGACTTTTCCCCCAGATCAGATTGGCAAACACATTGGAGGTTTTCGCCTTGCTTTGCAGCCTGGGATCTGGGTCACTTACAGGTTTACACTAGTGTAAATGATCGATTCTCTGTAACTTGGAAATCTTTAAACCATGATTTGAGGATTTCAGTAACTCAGCCAGGGTTAGGGGTCTATTACATAGTGGGTGGCCTGCAATGCGCAGGAGGTCAGACTAGATGATCATGATGGTACCTTCTGACCTTAAAGACTATGTAATTTATTTGTATGTTTGTTTCAAGAGGCTGACTCTGAAGGGTAACGGTGTGCAAGGAGTGGGGGAAGAGATTTTATTTGGCAGTTTTATTTCAACATAAATCAACACCTTACAAATTCCCCTGACTGCCTTTTGTGAATCTCTTGGGAGTTGTGACCTACCAGTTATGAAACACTGTTCTAGATTAATCCCCTGACACAGCAGCATCCATCCTACCCAGATCAGTTGCAGACGCTTCACTTCCATTTAAGTCAAAACATTTCTCAGGAGCTGAGAAATCACAAACACATCAGAAAACCATCTTAGATGAAAAAGGAATAAAGAATTTAGTGTTGTTCCCACACTGGTGACTATGGGAGTGTTTTCACAGCATGGTCAGCTTGAGTTAAAAACAACAAAGAGTCTGGTGGCACCTTAAAGACTAACAGATTTATTTGGGCATAAGCTTTCGTGAGTAAAAACCTCACTTCTTCGGATGCAGTTAGCACACCAGTTAACTGCACTTGAGCAACTACAGTTCAAAACAACACTTGAGTTACAGAATGAGCTGCTAAGTGACTGGATTAGCTGCTGATGAGTTGTTGCAACTCAAGCTGATGCATCCCAATTGAAGTACTAGCTCAAACTTCAACAGCACTCAGGCTTCAACCCCCCTCTGCCCTAAGAGTATGTCTACACTGTAGCTGGGACAGTGCTTCCCAGCACTAATAGACACATGTGCTAGTTCTGCTCCAGCTAGCACACTAAAAATAGCAGTGTGGCTGCAGCAGCATAGGCAGTGGCTTGTGCAAGCCACCTGAGTTCAAGTCCACCTGACTGCCCGGGTGTGTACTTGGGTGGCTAGCCTGAGCTGCCACCCGTGCCACTGTGGCCACACTACTATATTTAGCATACTAGATCCAGCAGACCTAGGGCATGTGTCTCTACCCATGTTGGTAAGCACATTCCCAGGTACACTATAGACATGCTCTGAAAGGCTAGCTAGCTTGAGCTTATAGTACCACCTAACTCAAGCTACAGATTTGTGTGTGTGGCTGGAAGTCAAGTTAAGGGTAACACTAGTTATAACTCAAGCCAACTGTGCCATGAAGACGCATCCTATGCAATGGATAATGTTTCACCCCTTAAGGCCTTTATATACACATTTAACAGGAAGGGTCAGAAATCACTCGAGGGAAGAGTTCACACCAAACTGGAATTTCTCAGAGATGAAGGAAGAGGACTACTACATGGCCACCTCATGAACTCCAGCAAAGCACTACAAATGGGTAAAAAATAACCACAGTGATCCATGGTGAAATACACTATTACCCAGTGGAATTTGTGAAATTTTAGAAACCGTGAAACAATAAAAAATAAATTGAAAATTGGATTAATCTCTCTCAAGTTATACAAGTTGTTACTTAACATGATATTTTTAAAGGTAACTAGTCATGATGTAGGAGTTACTTACTGCTGGTGTAGAGAATTTTTGCAAGAATCATTTCCAGTGTAGCTCCACGACTCCCCTCACCAAGCATGTGCAACTTCGGGGAAAAATAAAGATAAGTGAGGCATGTTAAATTAGTTACTGACTTAGCAATATTTCTAAATACAAACCAGCATGCCAATCAAATCCTAAATATTTTTAATATGGTAAACCTTTTGTCAGATTTCTCTCTGATTAAGTTTGGTGTATTTGACTCTAACGCCCCCTCCAATAATGTCATCTCACTATAAAATATATATATTTTTTAAGAAGAATGGTGAAAAAAGTAGATCTAAAACCATACGTATGTGTTTAACAACAAGGTTTGCTTTCCATTAAATTAAACAACAATGGTCACAGGGATGGCACTTCCTGGCAGAAAATACTCAGTGCAGTGATCTTTATTATTACCCAATTAGAATTTATTTTGAATGTCTCTTATCTTGATCAAAGTGGTCTGGGAGAGGTCAAAGGGCCGCCTGGAGAGCCACAAGCAAGTTTCAGGGGGCCCGACAAGCATGGCTGGCGTTAGACTCACTAGGGCCCAGGACAAAAAGCCGAAGCCCTGCCATGCGGGACTCTATCCAGGGCCCTTGAGCACCACCACCCAGGGCTGAAGACGAAGTCTGAGCAACTTACCTCCATGATGCCCTCTGAGGCATGGGGCCCCAGGCAATTGCCCTCCTTGCTCCCCACTAACGACGGCCCTGGCTTTTATATGCAGAAAAACAACTGCTGTGGCACAGCTGGGCCATATGTGGGGGGCCTCAGAAAGAAAAAGATTAGGAACCCCTGCTTTAGTAGACAGTGATGTGACAGTACAGCAATCACTGGCAAAGCAGCACTTAATTCTCAATTATCAGGGGGTAGCCGTGTTAGTCTGTATCTACAAAAACAACAAAGAGTCTGGTGGCACCTTAAAGACTAACAGATTTATTTGGGCATAAGCTTTCGTGAGTAAAAACCTCACTTCTTCGGATGCATCCGAAGAAGTGCGGTTTTTACTCACGAAAGCTTATGCCCAAATAAATCTGTTAGTCTTTAAGGTGCCACCAGACTCCTTGTTGTTTTTGTAGATACAGACTAACACGGCTACCCCCTGATACT